>NC_057814.1:63881206-64145101 GCF_018294505.1 Triticum aestivum | reverse complement strand
CGCCCGCGGGGGCGACGCGGTCGCGGTTTGGGGAGGTTTGTCTTTCTTCTCATAGTCCAGATCACTGATGTTATCTCTTAGGTTGTATCATTTCGGATCAGCGTGCGTGCGCTGGCGCATTTCTAGCAATGGAAGACGTTAATACACAGAATAGTGGCAGTGGCACGGCTCAGTCATTTTTCTGTACAAGGCTGAGGCGTCCCGAGGTCGCGAGGTAGTGAACCCTCCCAGCTCGTTCTTATCATCTAGCGTTTTGCTCGTTCCCGACACCGAACCCTACACAATCTCATCCCCACACCCAGATTTCACTGTCTATGCGCAAACTAGCTTGAACATACATAAGTGTGAACTAGCTATATACATATAGATTTCACTGTCCATGTGCAAACTAGCTTGAACATACATCAGTGCTAGCTTTGTATCAGTTTTCACATTCAGATTTCAGTCTTGAACAATGTTAAAACTACATACATATTTGCAACAACGAGCAAATCTTCAGTTCATTTGATACAATGTTAGATTTAGTTCATCAAATGTAGCAAAAGGCAGTTTATCAAATGGTTTGTTGCATGTCAGGCGTCCATAGAGTGCTCTGGTTCAGGACCTGGCTGGACAAGCACTACCACTAGTGTTGTTTCCAGTAGAGGTGCTGATAGCGTGCATGATCCTCGACGACGGTGGCGATGGTGATGACGATGATGATGTACATTTTGTGGTAGTTAGACCGTGAACACTGATGCTGGCCTGTATATTTTGATGAAGTGGTATATACTAACCCCTCAAGCTGATGGCAAACTTGCGGTGGTAGGATTACACCTTCTTTTGAATCTGGTGGTAGGATGACAGCATAGTAGCTAGGATGAACTTGCTCTGCCTTATAATCATGCATGCCTAAGTTTCATTTGTTCCACGTATATTGCTGCTACATTGCTTGCTGCTTGAATTTTTGCTCTTTTGTTATGCTAGTACAAGTGGTATGTTATGTATAAAGGGAGGGTTCCAGGAATTTACAGTTCATTGGATGCATGCGAAGGGAGAAGTCAATTATTGCCTAGAGAACTCCTACACAAGTTTAAAACTAGGCATCAGGCAAGGCTCCTCACAGTTTGGGTTGTGTTGGATGAAGAACTTCATCTCATCATCATGTTCGTTCTGATTTGTAGCGTTGTTTTATTGGTGTGATCGGTGTGATCATAGGTGTAGTTGATAACCTCGCCACATATGATACAAGGTAAGTAGACCTTGCTGCCTGTATGCAAGATCTTGATGGGGAACGTAGCAGAAATTCAAAATTTTCTACGCATCACCAAGATCAATCTATGGAGTTTACTAGCAACGAGAGGGAAGGAGTGCATCTACATACCCTTGTAGATCGCGAGCGGAAGCGTTCAAGAGAACGGGGTTGATGGAGTCGTACTCGTCGTGATCCAAATCACCGATGATCCTAGCGCCGAACGGACGGCACCTCCGCGTTCAACACACGTACGGAGCAGCGACGTCTCCTCCTTCTTGATCCAGCAAGGGGGGGGGGGATAGGTTGATGGAGATCCAGCAGCACGACGGCGTGGTGGTGGAAGTAGCGGGATTCCACAGGGCTTCGCCAAGCGCTGCGGGAGGAGGGAGATGTGTCACGGGAGGGAGAGGGAGGCGCCAGGGCTTAGGTATTGCTGCCCTCCCTCCCCCCCACTATATATAGGGCCAAGGGAGAGGGGGGCGCAGCCTTGACCCTTCCTCCAAGGAAGGGTGCGGCCAGGGAGGAGTCCATCCTCCCCAAGGCACCTCGGAGGTGCCTTCCCCCTTTAGGACTCTCCCTTTCCCTTATCTCTTGGCACATGGGCTTCTTGGGGCTGGTGCCCTTGGCCCATATAGGCCAAGGCGCACACCCCTACAGCCCATGTGGCCCCCCGGGGCTGGTGGACCCCCGGACCCCTTTCGGCACTCCCGGTACAATACCGATAATGCGCGAAACTTTTCCGACGACCAAAATAAGAGTTCCCATATATAAATCGTTACCTTCGGACCATTCCGGAACTCCTCGTGACGTCCGGGATCTCATCCGGGACTCCGAACAACTTTCGGGTTACCGCATACTAATATCTCTATAACCCTAGCGTCACCGAACCTTAAGTGTGTAGACCCTACGGGTTCGGGAGACATGCAGACATGACCGAGACGACTCTCCGGTCAATAACCAACAGCGGGATCTGGATACCCATGTTGGCTCGCACATGCTCCTCGATGATCTCATCGGATGAACCACGATGTCGAGGATTCAATCAATCCCGTATACAATTCCCTTTGTCTACCGGTATGTTACTTGCCCGAGATTCGATCGTCTGTATCCCGATACCTTGTTCACTCTCGTCACCGGCAAGTCTCTTTACTCGTTCCGTAACACATCATCCCGTGATCAACTCCTTGGTCACATTGTGCACATTATGATGATGTCCTACCGAGTGGGCCCAGAGATACCTCTCTGTTTACACGGAGTGACAAATCCCAGTCTCGATTCGTGCCAACCCAACAGACACTTTCGGAGATACCTATAGTGCACCTTTATAGCCACCCAGTTACGTTGTGACGTTTGGTACACCCAAAGCATTCCTACGGTATCCGGGAGTTGCACAATCTCATGGTCTAAGGAAATGATACTTGACATTAGAAAAGCTCTGAGCAAACGAATTACACGATCTTGTTCTAGGCTTAGGATTGGGTCTTGTCCATCACATCATTCTCCTAATGATGTGATCCCGTTATCAACGACATCCAATGTCCATGGTCAGGAAACCGTAACAATCTATTGATCAACGAGCTAGTCAACTAGAGGCTTACTAGGGACATGGTGTTGTCTATGTATCCACACATGTATCTGAGTTTCCTATCAATACAATTCTAGCATGGATAATAAACGATTATCATGAACAAGGAAATATAATAATAACCTATTTATTATTGCCTCTAGGGCATATTTCCAACAGGCTCCCACTTGCACTAGAGTCAATAATCTAGTTCACATCACCATGTGATTAACACTCACAGGTCACATCACCATGTGACCAACATCCAAAGAGTTTACCAGAGTCAACAATCTAGTTCACATCACTATGTGATTAACACTCAATGAGTCCTGGTTTGATCATGTTACGCTTGTGAGAGAGGTTATTAGTCAACGGGTCTGAACCTTTCAGATCCGTGTGTGCTTTACGAATATCTATGTCATCTTGTGGATGCTACCACGCGCTACTTGGAGCCATTTCAAATAACTGCTCTACTATACGAATCCGGTTACTACTCAGAGTCATCCGGATTAGTGTCAAAGTTCGCATCGACGTAACCCTTTACGACGAACTCCTTTTCACCTCCATAATCGAGAAAATTCCTTAGTCCACTAGATAATATGGATAAGTTCGATCGTTGTCATGTGATCCATTCCCGGATCACTATTGTACCCCTTGACCAACTCATGGCAAGGCACACTTCATGTGCGGTACACAGCATAGCATACTACAGAGCCTACGTCTAAAGTATAGGGGACAACCTTCGTCCTTTCTCTCTCTTCTGCTGTGGTCAGGTCTTGAGTCTTACTCAATACTCACACCTTGTAACACAGCCAAGAACTCCTTCTTTGCTGATCTATTTTGAACTCTTTCAAAATCATGTCAAGGTGTGCGTTCTTTGAAAGTATCATCAGGCGTCTTGATCTATCTCTATAGATCTTGATGCCCAATATGTAAGCATCTTTATCCAGGTCTTCCTTTGAAAAACTCCTTTCAAACAACCCTTTATGCTTTCCAGAAATTTTACATCATTTCGGATCAACAATATGTCATTCACATATACTTATCAGAAATGTTGTAGCGCTCCCACTCACTTTATTGTAAATACAAGTTTCTTACAAACTTTGTATAAACCCAAAAACTTTGATCACTCCATCAAAGCGTATATTCTGACTCCGAGATGCTTGCTCTAATCCATGGAAGGATCGCTGGAGCTAGCATACCTTTTAGCATCCTTAGGATCGACAAAACCTTTCTGATTGTATCACATACAACCTTTCCTTACGAAAACTGGTAAGGAACCTTGTTTTGACATCCATCTGCCAGATTTCATAAATGCAGCTAATGCTAACATGATTCCGATGGACTTAAGCATCGCTACGGATGAGAAAATCTCATCGTAGTCAACTCCTTGAACTTGTGAAAATACTCTTTGCCACAAGTCGAGTTTCATAGACGGTAACATTACCGTCCACGTCCGTCTTCTTCTTAAAGATCCATTTATCTCAATGGCTTGCCGATCATCGGGCAAGTTCACCAAAGTCCATGCTTTGTTCTGATACATGGATCCTATCTCGGATTTCATGGCTTCTAACCATTTGTCGGAATATGGGCCCACCATCGCTTCTCCATAGCTCGTAGGTTCAGTATTGTCTAACAACATGATATCTAAGACAGGATTACCATACCACTCAGGAGTAGTACATATCCTTGTCGACCTACGAGGTTTGGTAGTGACTTGATCCGAAGTTTCATGATCACTATCATAAGCTTCCACTTCAATTGGTGTAGGTGCCACAGGAACAACTTCCTGTGCCCTGCTACACACTAGTTGAAGTGACGGTTCAATAACCTTATCAAGTCTCCACCATCCTCCCACTCAATTCTTTCGAGAGAAACTTTTCGTCGAGAAAGGACTCGTTTCTAGAAACAATCACCTTGCTTCCGGATCTGAAATAGGAGGTATACCCAACTGTTTTGGGTATTCTATGAAGATGCATTTATCCGCTTTGGGTTCGAGCTTATCAGCCTGAAACATTTTCACATAAGCGTCGCAGCCCCAAACTTTTAAGAAACGACAGCTTTGGTTCCTCTAAACGGTGTCGTCTCAACGGAATTGCGTGGTGCCCTATTTAAAGTGAATGCGGTTGTCTCTAATGCCTAACCCATAAACGATAGTGGTAATTCGATAAGAGACATCATGGTATGCACCATATCACATAGGGTGCAGTTATGATGTTCGGACACACCATCACACTGTGGTGTTCCAGGCGGTATTAATTGTGAAACACTTTCCACAATGTCTTAATTGTGTGCCAAACTCGTAACTCAGATATCTCTATGATCATATCATAGACATTTTATCCTCTTGTCACTACGATCTTCAACTTCACTCTGAAATTACTTGAACCTTTCAATAATTCAGACTTGTGTTTCATCAAGTAAATATTCTCAGCATCTACTAAAATCATCTGTGAAGTAAGAACATATCGATATAAACTGCGTGCCTCAGCACTCATTGGACTGTACACATCAAATGTATTACTTCCAACAAGTTGCTCTCTTGTTCCATCTCACTGAAAACGAGGCCTTTCAGTCATCTTGCCCATGTGGTGTGATTTGCATGTCTCAAGTGATTCAAAATCAAGTGAGTCCAAACGATCCATCTGCATGGAGTTTCTTCATGCATATATACCAATAGACATGGTTCGCATGTCTCAATCCTTTCAAAAACAAGTGAGTCCAAAGATCCATCTACATGGAGCATCTTCATGCGTTCTATACCAATATGACTCAAATGGCAGTGCCACAAGTATGTGGTACTATCATTACTATTTTATATCTTTTGGCACGAACATGTGTATCACTCCGATCGAGAATCATTTTAGGTGCAAGACCATTGAAGGTATTATTCAAATAAACAGAGTAACCATTATTCTCCTTAAATGAATAACCGTATTGCGATAAACATAATCCAATCATGTTTATGCTCAACGCAAACACCAAATAACAATTACTTAGGTTTAACACCAATCTCGATGGTAGAGGGAGCATGCGACGCTTGATCACATCAACCTTGGAAACACTTTCAACACATATCGTCATCTCACCTTTAGCTAGTCTCCATTTATTCCGCAGCTTTTATTTCGAGTTACTAACACTTAGCAACCGAACCGATATCTAATACCCTGGTGCTGCTAGGAGTACTAGTAAAGTACACATTCATATAATGTATATCCAATATACTTCTGTCGACCTTGCCTGCCTTCTCACCTACCAAATATCTAGGGTAGTTCTGCTTCAGTGACCGTTCCCCTCATTACAGAAGCACTTAGTCTCGGGTTTGGGTTCAACCTTGGGATTCTTCACTAGAGCAGCAAATGATTTGATGTTTCATGAAATATCCCTTTTTGCCCTTGCCCTTCTAGAAACTAGTGGTTTTACTAACCATCAACAATTAATGCTCCTTCTTGATTTCTACTTTCGCGGTGTCAAACATCGCGAGTTGCTCAAGGTTCATCTATCCTTGATATGTTATAGTTCATCACGAAGCTCTTATAGCTTGGTGGCAGTGACTATGGAGAACCATCACTATCTCATCTGGAAGATTAACTCCCACTCGATTCAAGCGATTGTGGCACTCAAACAATCTGAGCACATGCTCAACGATTGAGCTTTTCTCCCTTAGTTTGCGGGCTTAAGAAACTTGTCAGAGGTCTCATACCTCTTGACGTGGGCACTAGTCTGAAATCCCAATTTCAGTCTTCGGAACATCTCATATGTTCTGCGACGTTTCAAAAACCGTCTTATCGCCACAACTTTAAACCGTTAGCATCACACACTGAACTATCACGTAGTCATCAAAACGTGTATGTCAGATGTTTCGCAACATCTATAGACGACGCTGAGGTTCAGCACACCGAGCGGTGCATTAAGGACATAAGCCTTCTGTGCAGCAATGAGGACAATCCTCAGTTTACGGACCCAGTCCGCATAATTGCTACTATCAACTTTCAACTAAATTTTCTCTAGGAACATATCTTAAATACTAGAACTAAAGCGTAAGCTTATGACATAATTTGCAAAGACCTTTTGACTATGTTCATGATAATTAAGTTCATCTGATTATTTAATGAACTCCCACTTAGATAGACATCCCTCTAGTCATCTAAGTGATACATGATCCGAGTCAAACTAGGCCGTGTCCGATCATCACGTGAGACGGACTAGTCATCATCGGTGAACATCTCCATGTTGATCGCATCTACTATACGACTCATGTTCGACCTTTCGATCTCTTGTGTTCCGAGGCCATGTCTGTACATGCTAGGCTCGTCAAGTCAACCTAAGTGTTTCGCATGTGTTCCGAGGCCATGTCTATACATGCTAGGCTCCTCAACACCCGTTGTATTCGAACGTTAGCATCTATCACACCCGATCATCACGTGGTGCTTCGAAACAACGAACCTTCGCAACGGTGCACAGTTAGGGGGAACACGTCTCTTGAAATTTTAGTGAGGGATCATCTTATTGATGCTACCGTCGTTCTAAGCAAATAAGATGTAAACATGATAAACATCACATGCAAATCATAAAGTGACGTGATATGGCCAATATCATCTTGCGCCTTAGATCTCCATCTTCGAGGCGCGGCATGATCACCTTCGTCACCGGCATGACACCATGATCTCCATCATCATGATCTCCATCATCGTGTCTTCATGAACTTGTCTCGCCAACTATTACTTCTACTACTATGGCTAACGTTTAGCAATAAAGTAAAGTAATTACATGGCGTTTTCATTGACACGCAGGTCATACAATAAATCAAGACAACTCCTATGGCTCCTGCCGGTTGTCATACTCATCGACATGCAAGTCATGATTCCTATTACAAGAACATGATCAATCTCATACATCACATATATCATTCATCACATTCTTTTGGCCATATCACATCACATAGCATACCCTGCAAAAACAAGTTAGACGTCCTCTAATTGTTGTTGCATGTTTTACGTGGCTGCTATGCGATTCTAGCAAGAACGTTTCTTACCTACGCAAAAGCCACAACGTGATATGCCAATTTCTATTTACCCTTCATAAGGACCCTTTTCATCGAATCCGATCCGACTAAAGTGGGAGAGACAGACACCCGCTAGCCACCTTATGCAACTAGTGCATGTCAGTCGGTGGAACCTGTCTCACGTAAGTGTACGTGGAACCTGTCTCACGTAAGACTAGTAATGGCAAGTAAATTGACAAAATCAACGCCCACAACTACTTTGTGTTCTACTCGTGCATAGAAACTACGCATAGACCTAGCTCATGATGCCACTGTTGGAGAACGTAGCAGAAATTCAAAATTTTCTACGCATCACCAAGATCAATCTATGGAGTTTACTAGCAACGAGAGGGAAGGAGTGCATCTACATACCCTTGTAGATCGCGAGCGGAAGCGTTCAAGAGAACGGGGTTGATGGAGTCGTACTCGTCGTGATCCAAATCACCGATGATCCTAGCGCCGAACGGACGGCACCTCCGCCTTCAACACACGTACGGAGCAGCAACGTCTCCTCCTTCTTGATCCAGCAAGGGGGAGGAGAGGTTGATGGAGATCCAGCAGCACGACGGCGTGGTGGTGGAAGTAGCGGGATTCCAACAGGGCTTCGCCAAGCGCTGCGGGAGGAGGGAGATGTGTCACGGGAGGGAGAGGGAGGCGCCAGGGCTTAGGTATTGCTGCCCTCCCTCCCCCCCCCACTATATATAGGGCCAACGGAGAGGGGGGCGCAGCCTTGACCCTTCCTCCAAGGAAGGGTATGGCCAGGGAGGAGTCCATCCTCCCCAAGGCACCTCGGAGGTGCCATCCCCCTTTAGGACTCTCCCTTTCCCTTATCTCTTGGCGCATGGGCCTCTTGGGGCTGGTGCCCTTGGCCCATATAGGCCAAGGCGCACACCCCTACAGCCCATGTGGCCCCCCGGGGCTGGTGGACCCCCTTGGTGGACCCCCGGACCCCTTTCGGCACTCCCGGTACAATACCGATAATGCGCAAAACTTTTCCGGCGACCAAAATAAGACTTCCCATATATAAATCTTTACCACCAGACCATTCCGGAACTCCTCATGACGTCCGCGATCTCATCCGGGACTCTGAACAACTTCTGGGTTAACGCATACTAATATCTCTATAACCCTAGCGTCACCGAACCTTAAGTGTGTAGACCCTACGGGTTTGGGAGACATGCAGACATGACCGAGACGACTCTCCGGTCAATAACCAATAGCGGGATCTGGATACCCATGTTGGCTCCCACATGCTCCTCGATGATCTCATCGGATGAACCATGATGTCGAGGATTCAATCAATCCCGTATACAATTCCCTTTGTCTACCGGTATGTTACTTGCCCGAGATTCGATCGTCGGTATCCCAATACCTTGTTCAATCTCGTCACCGGCATGTCTCTTTACTCGTTCCGTAACACATCATCCCGTGATCAACTCCTTGGTCACATTGTGCACATTATGATGATGTCCTACCGAGTGGGCCCAGAGATACCTCTCCGTTTACACGGAGTGACAAATCCCAGTCTCGATTCGTGCCAACCCAACAGACACTTTCGGAGATACCTGTAGTGCACCTTTATAGCCACCTAGTTACGTTGTGACGTTTGGTACACCCAAAGCATTCCTACGGTATCTGGGAGTTGCACAATCTCATGGTCTAAGGAAATGATACTTGACATTAGAAAAGCTCTGAGCAAATGAACTACACGATCTTGTGCTAGGCTTAGGATTGGGTCTTGTCCATCACATCATTGTCCTAATGATGTGATCCCGTTATCAACGACATCCAATGTCCATGGTCAGGAAACCGTAACCATCTATTGATCAACGAGCTAGTCAACTAGAGGCTTACTAGGGACATGGTGTTGTCTATGTATCCACACATGTATCTGAGTTTCCTATTAATACAATTCTAGCATGGATAATAAACAATTATCATGAACAAGGAAATATAATAATAACCTATTTATTATTGCCTCTAGGGCATATTTCCAACAGATCTTCGGTTATTTGCGTTAGCCCTGCTGCCGCTAACTACTGCTACTACTAGCTAGCTAGTTGTCCATCGGTCCATGGTTCTCCCGCGGCTGTACTGATCCGAGCTGGCGCTGCGTCGCCCCTTCGGGCCATAGTGCCGCGGCCCGCGGTCCACCGTCGCCTCAAGACCGTCCACTCCAGGCCGTCCCCGTGATTGCACTAACCCTCGGGCTGCCATTGCATCGCCCCATCGGGTCGTAGCGAGCGTTGCATGCGGTCTCTGCCGCCCTAAGGTATTCCAACCCTCGTGCTACCGCTGCGTCGGCCCTTCGGGCCATAGCGTCGCGACACGCGGTCCACTTCGCCATCCACGTGTGTTGACTTCTGTGTGGTATGCGCCGCACCGCCTTCCTAGGCGCGTTAACATCACCGTCCGTGCTAGTCTTCGTCATGCTATCAGGTTCTTCCCTACCTACTTCGAGCATCGCCGCCACGCTCCTAACCTAGTCGCTGCCACCGTCGCTCTTCTCCTAGTTCATGGGTCACGGCGACTACCTCGACATCGGCCATCCCGACTCGACATCGACCACGGTGTCTCTCCACTAGTAGAAAACAGGGCTTTGGTTCGGGCAGGGCAAGCCCATTAGTCCCGGTTCAGTCACGAACCGGGACCCATGGGGGCATTCGTCCCGGTTCGTTAGCCCAGGGGGCCGGCCGGGGCCTCGTAGGCATTGGTCCCGGTTCATGGGGATCCATTTGTCCCGGTTCTAGGCACGAATAGGGACCAATGTGCCTCGCTCCTGGCCCAAAACCATTGGTCCCGGTTCCAGCCACGAACCGGGACAAACGAGTTGCCTATATACACCCATCGCCACGGCAGAGCACTCCACAGTGCTCTGTTTTTTCTGGCCGGCGAGGGGAGGGCATTTGGGTGCTCTAGCTCACCTCCTATGCACATGAGGTGTTCGATGAAATGTCTAAGCCACACTAGTTAATATTTCTCCTCTCGAAACTCGACCTCCGAGCTCCATTTTCCCCGAGATTTTTCTAGGTTTAGCGGTCCGTCACGTCCCGTCCCCGTCTTCACCGCCGTCGATCGCCTGCGCGGATCTCGTCGCCAGCACCACCGTGGTGAGCCTCTTGTTCTTATCTTCTTTCTGAAATAAAAAAGTTCTTACTTCAGATAGATACTTGTCTAATTTTCTTACTTTTATTATTCCTTGTTATTATATAGTGCGATGGTTTTTGTATCCGCCCCCGTCGGCCCTCGTCCTGTCTATGATTCGGATGTGGTATATATTATCTTTTTATAACTATTTGGTTCATTTATTGTTTATGACAATTATGCCGACCAACGTGAGATAGGTTTTATTTATCTAGAAGGTGGTTGAACCTGAAATTCCAACCGACCCTATTGTCGAGAGGTTAAATTTAGTTGAAGAAGAAAACAATTACTTGAAGGAAAAAATAAAACAAATTGAGGAGGAGAAGATGATATTGGAGTTGCATGTTGCGGATGTCGTCGATGATCACAAGATCAAGATGGATGCAATGCGGTTGAAGATTAGAAAGATTAGAAAATATGCCATTCATACCGAGGCTTGGTATCATTATGCAGTTGGATCAATTGTTACCTTGGTTGCGATTATGATCGCAGTTGTTGTAGCATTGAAGTGTTTTACATAATTTCAATGTATGGTTTAATTAGATGCTCTGGAGAGCTATATGTTGTTCAATGAGAACTATGTATGTACTTTGGTTTGAATGTGATGATGAACTTATATTAATTTGGTCACTTATCTATTTCGAAAGAGATTGTCCGTTTTGTACACGAAGTGCATTCAGTTTTTGCCGTTACCCTCTCTACTTTCTTGCATATGCTATGTGGGTGAAATGATGATACCATGCCAACTTTCAACCTTTTCAGAGTTCATTTGAAATGCTTTTCAATTTCAGGGTCTTATAACTCAAAATAATCAGTAAATGCATGAAAAATAACAAATGAAGTCAGAAAGGGTTGAAAATTGATGATGTGGCTTTGAATGGTGCATTTTGAACACAGAAAGAATCTGGAGTTCAAATAAGTTCAAAAAAATGAAATCCCTTTGTAACAGACGAGTTTCCGTATGAAACCCTGATACTTCGAAAGAGATTGTCCGTTTTGTACACGAAGTGCATCCAGTTTTTGCCGTAACCCTCTCTACTTTCTTGCACATGCTATGTGGGTGAAATGATGATACCATGCCAACTTTCAACCTTTTCATAGTTCATTTGAAATGCTTTTCAATTTCAGGGCCTTATAGCTTAAAATAATCAGTAAATGCATGAAAAATAACAAATGAAGTCAGAAAGGGTTGAAAATTGATGGTGTGGCTTTGAATGGTGCATTTTGAACACAGAAAAACTATGGAGTTCAAATAAGTTCAAAAAAAATGAAATCCCTTTGTAACAGGCGAGTTTCCGTATGAAACCCTGATACTTCGAAAGAGATTGTCTGTTTTGTACATGAAGTGCATCCAGTTTTTGCCGTAACCCTCTCTACTTTCTTGCACATGCTATGTGGGTGAAATGATGATACCATGCCAACTTTCAACCTTTTCAGAGTTTATTTGAAATGCTTTTCAATTTCAGGGTCTTATAGCTCAAAATAATCAGAAAATGCATGAAAAATAACAGATGAAGACAGAAAGGGTTGAAAATTGATGATGTGGCTTTGAATGATGCATTTTGAACACAGAAAAACTCTGGACTTCAAATAAGTTCAAAAAAATGAAATCCCTTTGTAACAGACGAGTTTCCGTATGAAACCCTGATACTTCGAAAAAGATTGTCCGTTTTGTACCCGAAGTGCATCCAGTTTTTGCCGTACCCTCTCTACTTTCTTGCACATGCTATGTGGGTGAAATGATGATACCATGCCAACTTTCAACCTTTTCAGAGTTCATTTGAAATGCTTTTCAATTTCAGGGTCTTATAGCTTAAAATAATCAGTAAATGCATGAAAAATAACAAATGAGGTCAGAAAGGGTTGAAAATTGATGATGTGGCTTTGAATGGTGCATTTTGAACACAGAAAAACTATGGACTTCAAATAAGTTAAAAAAATGAAATCCCTTTGTAACTAAAATCTCTTTATAAAACTCTAATAGCTAAAGGAA
Source organism: Triticum aestivum (assembly GCF_018294505.1). Classification (NCBI taxonomy): domain Eukaryota; kingdom Viridiplantae; phylum Streptophyta; class Magnoliopsida; order Poales; family Poaceae; genus Triticum; species Triticum aestivum. The sequence continues at coordinate 64,132,122 of NC_057814.1, read as the reverse complement.
TGAACTAAAAAGCTTTTATAAACCTCTAGTATTTTTTAAACTAAAATTATCTAAAATTCATGCCACTGAAATTATCAAAGTATTTTCTGTTCAAAACATGAAAAGCAGAAAGAAACAAAATAAACTTTAATAAATAAGTAGAAACAAAATAAAATAAAATAAATAAGTAGAAACAAAATAAACTTTAATAAATAAGTAGAAACAAAATAAATTAAATTAAAATTTAATACAATAAATAAGTAGAAACAAAATAAAATAAAGAAGTAGAAACAAAATAAACTTTATAAAAGTAAAATAAATAAACTTTAATACAATAAATAAAAATAGCAACATTATGTTTTTTGTTGTAAGTAGAAACAAAATAAAATAAATAAAGCAACAAAAAATATAAAAAAGTGCCACCCACTAGGCCACCTCGGCCTGAATACGACTAGAAACCCAACCATGGGTCAGGATTCAGGCCCGCAGCAGGTCCAGTAGGCCCACGAGCACATCGTGACAAATTAGGCCGCGCAAGCCTGCAGTTGAGAGGAGCTCGAGAGGGTTGGCGCAACAGCGCTTATAAACCACTCTCGAAATCTCTCAGTTAGCGAGGTGGGACTAAAGCTTTGGCCGCGACACGGGCAGCACAGGGACTTTGGTCCCGGTTCGTGCCACCAACCGGGACTAAAGGGGTGCATTGGTCCCGGTTCGTGGCACCAACCGGGACCAATGCCCCCCCTTTAGTCCCGGTTGGTGCCACCAACCGGGACCAAAGGCCGCCGCTTCCCGCCCTTTGGGCTACCGAAAACTGACCTTCGGTTACGGTTGGTGGCACCAACCGGTACTAAAGGGTGCATTGGTACCGGTTGGTGCTACGAACCGGGACCAATGCCCTGGGTATATAAGCAGGACATGTGAAAATTTTCACTTCTCATCTCGCAGTTGCCGCCCCGACGACGACGACGACATCGACGCCGTCCGGCTGCCGCCCCCGTCCGCCGTATCCGTCGTCGCCGTCGCCCTCCCCCGACCTCGACGCGCCCTGCCCCAACCTCGCTGTCGCGCACGCCGAGCGCCCTGCCCCGACCTCGGCGCCTCTTGCCTGCAGTGTGAGCCCGCGCCGTTCCCCCTCCTCTCCCCTTCCCCCCACGTCCCATTGCCGCCGCGCGCCCGCCCCAATGCTGCCGCCCGCACCGACGCTGCCGCCCGCCCCGGCGCCGCCGACGAAGCAGACCCCCTATTTATATGCAAAAGTTAGGATTTTTGGTGATATTATTGTAGAATATGATGATGATATTGTAGAATATGCAAATGTTTGTATGTTCATATGCAAAGAATTTTTATTTTGTTCATAGAATTTTTATTCTTAGAATTTTTATTGTAATTTTGTTCATAGGATTTTTTATTGTAATTTTGTTCATAGAATTTTTTTCTGTTGTAATTTTGTTCATAGAATTTTTATTTTGTTCATAGAATTTTTTTTTCTGTTGTAATTTTGTTCATAAAGTTTTAGGATGAAAAAAAGAAGAAGAAGAAATAAAAATTTTATGAAAAAAAAGAAGAAGAAGAAATAAAAAGGAAGGAGGAGAAGTTTCGTTGAGTTTTAGGATTATTTTAGTTTATGTTTAGTTTAGGAAGAAGGAAAAGAAAAAGATGAAGAAGAGGAGAAATAAATAAGAAGAGAAAAAAGGAAAAAAAAAGAGGAGAAGAAGAAAGGAATGGAGGAGAAGAAGAAAAAATAGAATAGAAGAAAGGAATGGAGGAGAGGAAGAAAAAATAGAAAATATTCTATTTTTTCTTCTTCTCCTCCATTCCTTTCTTCTTCTCCTCTTTTTTTCTCTTCTTTTTCTTCTTCTTTCTTTTATAATTTTTTATCGAGTATGTCGTTGTCGATATAACCCGATCTCGGCCGTGATATCTTATACCACGGGAGCACCCCCCGGCCCTCTCGCTCGACCAAAACTCTCGAGGGCACCCAAACCCTAGAAAAAAATGATGTCGGTCTCGTACCCCCTCCCGCCGCGCCCCTACCCGACAAACTCTCTCGAGGCCACCCCAAATGTTTGCCAACAATATATGCATCTGTCATGTTTGAATAATAATTGCCATGTTGTAAATATTTGCAGAAACTATGGACCCCCGAGACGAAGCAACAGAAGCGGTGTTGGGGGACATAATCGCACACGGAAGTGATGCCGTCTTCTCATTTCTCAACAACACCGATGGTCTGGAAGAACAGGGTGAAGAAGTAGACTACGTTGATCGAACAATGGAGGAGGAAGGACATATCATGATGGCTCTGGTGTCTCATGCTCTTAAGAAGATGGCAGAACTATTCAAGAGGTGGAAGAATGAGCTGAAAAAATTTGTCCACAAAGAAGAGACACCAGAATTCATCGGCCGGTATGAGAAGATCAGAGATCATTGGCCCTCATTTGTGGCCCACAAGACATCGGACAAGAGTAAGAAGATGTCAGTGACAAACAAGAAGAATGCTCCGAAGAAGAAACTTCACCATCGCACGGGGTCAGGTGGCTACCTCAAAGCCTGGCCGTTGTGGGCCAAGGCTGAGAATGACCTGCTTGATAAAGGGGTCGAACCAGAGACATTGAGGTGGCCAGACCATTGCCGGACTTGGTTCTTCGGGGCTGGCGGAACCTTGGACCCTGTATCAGGGAAGTGTGTTTGGACGGACGAGCAAATGAGAATACCAGTCACAAGGCTTCAGGAGTATATCGATGCAGCCCAGCAAGGGACGTTTGTTCCAGACAGAGAGAACGACGAGCTCACAATGGCCCTCGGGAATCCTGAGCACCCTGGACGGACACGAGGCACGCCAGGCTCCGTTCCGTGGAAGGCTGGGTTTCCGGACGCATGCGGTTACAAATGCCAGGAGAGGAGGAAGAAAATGGAGCATACCCAACAGCAGGCGCTGCACGCAAGGGTACTAGCGATAGAGGAACGAGAAGCAAATCGCAGCAAACGACCTGCCAAAGCTTCCCCCGAAGCTACCCCGCCATCTCAGCGGAGAAGTAGCGTGGCTTCCACCGAGCTACTTCAGCAGGAGCCTGTCTTCACGGCTACTGCTAGCTACCCCGTGGATGCTATCACGGAGTCTTAACATTGCCACCTTATGACGCAATGGATGAAATTCAAAGTCAAGGCGGCTGTTGGCTCTGTTTTACCAACTGAACCTGGTGCAACCTACCACTGCCGGCCGATTCCAGAAGGATATGCTAGGGTGATGGTGGATCAAATAACGGACGGATTTGAGGACCTCGAGCTTGACCACCCCACCGGTGAAGGGGAGACTCGGCTGGGTTCTTCTCTGAAGAATCCATACCTATGGCGGAAGGAGCTCATCAACCTGCCGAACTGGACGCCTTCGCCTCCTCCTCCTCCTCCTCCGGCGAGTCAGGGCACTCCGCCTCCTCCTCCGCCTCCTCCTCCGGCAAGTGATCAGGGCACTCAGCCTCCTTCTTCGGCGCGTGGCGGCACTCCGCCTCCTTCTCCACCTGCGCCAGCGCGCCCGAGCAGCGAGCCTCCTCCATCTCCGCCTCGCCAGCAAGGGCGGAAGAGACCCGCCGCCGCTCCGGCTGCTCCGGAGCGTCGTAGTCCTTCTCATCCGCCTCGTAAGCAAGCATGAAAGAAGACAGCCGCAGCCGCTCCGTCTGCTCTGGCGTCTAGCAGTACAGCCAGAGGCGGGAGGCAATACAGATTCGGTCCTTCTCTGAAGACTCCGCCGAAGTTACCATACGAGAGGACCGTGGAGGAAAACACGAATATCGTGCGAGCCAAAGTGACGAAATTCTTTGAAGGGGTGAAAGCAAAGAAACATCCACCTCCGGAGGAGAAGATAGATCCGGTGAAAGCGAAGCGCACTCTCGATGCCCTGAAGAAACCACCAAAGTCTCCGCCGAAAGCCAACTATGACCGCATTATTGAAAAGTCATTTCTCAAAGCGAAGCGGTCGGGAAGTACTATCAGTGATCAAAGGTTAGCAGAACTACGAGCTGGGAAAAAAATTGCCCAGCTCGGCTAACAAGCGGACCAATCGTGCCCCCCGCTCAAGGTGTCTAGCGACATCGTCGCTAATGATCCGAGGATGGTGCCCTGTTATAGCAATCTTGGAGATTACCTGCCCGACGATGTATATTATGATTTCTTGGAGGTGACGAACACAGATACCATTACGGGAAGCCTCTTGTCAAAGATGAAAAATCTCTAACAACGATGATGCGAAGATTCCATGATTGGTACATGAAAACCTGCAGAGTCTGGGGGGACGAATACTTTGACGCTGAGAGTTAAAGAGGAGCATGACCTCGTTGGAATTGAACTGTTGAATGTTCCATTTGAGGAGTTCTTCCAGTTTTTCAATCAACAGGCCCTCGATAATTAACGATCACTTGCTACTGTCTGTAAGTACTACTTCTGTCATTAAGTCTCTATATATAGGTCAGCTCTTTCATTGCATGTATTTATAATTATCCTCACTATATTATGCAGATTGAAGATCGCTGAATTGAAGAAAAGACAAATCGGTGATATTGGGTTCCTTAACACAAATCTCATAGATGCAAATGAGGTTAAATTTCATGCCAAAGATACCGAGGCCAACTTGCTACGATCGTTGGTAATAAATGAAAACAAAGATATAATACTCTTTCCTTACAACTTCAAGTGAGTGTTACTATCTTGTGCATATTCGGTTTCCCTTATTAGTCCAGGTTATAGTAATGTAATTGATGAGTTATGCATGCGTGCGCAGGTTCCACTATATTCTCCTAGAGATTAAGATTGAGCAGGGACTAGTAACCGTCTTAGACTTGAGACGAAAAGATCCTAAGGAGTATGCGTACATGACTGAAATGCTCGAGAAGTAAGTTAAATCGATCATTATCGCACCATATCAACAACTTTGTTCATTTCCTGATATCAAGTAATTGTTTTCTTTGTCTGGCAGGGTTTGGAAAAAATTCACCAAAAAAGCTCCGGGACTGCCGAAGAAGCTGCAATTTAGACACCCAAAAGTAAGTACTACTAGCATGTTCCGCGCATCTCCTAGTGATTCAAGCGCTAGTTTCATCAATACCATTTATAGCATGCTTGCTTATCAGTTTGATTGTCCTCTATTTGTTGTAAAGTGGTTGTGGCAGGAAGCCGGGAATAATTACTGTGGATACTACGTTTGCGAGTCCATCCGCCACACGACCTATGAGCGGGGCTACTCTGACGAAGAATATGAAGTGCGTAAGCAATAATATTCACAATTTTATTTTATTACCATCATTGGTGTTGAGTTTCATTTATTCATATATATATGTATTGACCCCCTTCTTCAAATTAGATCTTTCGGATGCGGGGTGAACTCCTACCACCATATTGTATGCGAGCAATTCAAGAGGAATTGGCGGCATTCTTCCTTGACCACGTGATCGCTAAAGATGGAGAATACCATGTGGACCCTGAGTTCATATATAATTAGGACATTTTGTAAGAGATAATTATATTGTATATATGTAGCCGGTAGCGCCCGATAGATATACGAGAACTTGTTGTTCGACCAATCTCTTGAAGAAGGAGAGGTGGTCGATATCACTTCTCTCTGTATGCATTTGTTCATGACGATCTTCTGTTTCCTTCATTTGCTTACTAGCTAGCGTGTCGAGTCCTCTCTATACGTATAATACGTAGCGTACATCGACCAAGCATGGAGATAAGAGAGGACACTTCTCTCTATTAATTATCTAGATAACACAATATATGAAACACCTAAATTAACCCCCCAATGAAGGAAATATGCCCTAGAGGCAATAATAAAGTTATTATTTATTTCCTTATATCATGATAAATGTTTATTATTCATGCTAGAATTGTATTAACCGGAAACAGGATACATGTGTGCATACATAGACAAACAGAGTGTCACTAGTTTGCCTCTACTTGACTAGCTCGTTGATCAAAGATGGTTATGTTTCCTAGCCATAGACATGTGTTGTCATTTGATTAACGGGATCACATCATTAGGAGAATGATGTGATTGACTTGACCCATTCCGTTAGCTTAGCACTCGATCGTTTAGCATGTTGCTATTGCTTTCTTCATGACTTATACATGTTCCTATGACTATGAGATTATGCAACTCCCGTTTACCGGAGGAACACTTTGTGTGCTACCAAACGTCACAACATAATTGGGTGATTATAAAGGTGCTCTACAGGTGTCTCCGAAGGTACTTGTTGCGTTGGCGTATTTCGAGATTAGGATTTGTCACTCCGATTGTCGGAGAGGTATCTCTGGGCCCTCTCGGTAATGCACATCACTTAAGCCTTGCAAGCATTGCAACTAATGAGTTTGTTTCGAGACGATGTATTACGGAACGACTAAAGAGACTTGCCGGTAACGAGATTGAACTAGGTATTAAGATACAGACGATCGAATCTCGGGCAAGTAACATACCGATGACAAAGGGAACAACGTATGTTGTTATGCGGTTTGACCGATAAAGATCTTCGTAGAATATGTGGGAACCAATATGGGCATCCAGGTCCCGCTATTGGTTATTGACCGGAGACGTGTCTCGGTCATGTCTACATAGTTCTCGAACCCGTAGGGTCCGCACGCTTAACGTTACGATGACAGTTTTATTATGAGTTTATGAGTTTTGATGTACCGAAGGAGTTCGGAGTCTCGGATGAGATCTGGGACATGACGAGGAGTCTCGAAATGGTCGAGACGTAAAGATCGATATATTGGACGACTATATTCGGACATCGGAAAGGTTCCGAGTGATTCGGGTATTTTTCGGAGTACTGGAGAGTTACGGGAATTCGTATTGGGCCTTAATGGGCCATACGGGAAAGGAGAGAAAGGCCCCAAAGCGTGGCCGCACCCCTCCAGATGGACTAGTCCGAATTGGACTAGGGAGGGGGGGTGCCCCCTTCCTTCCTTCTCCTTCTCCCTTCCCTTCTCCTACTCCAACAAGGAAAGGAGGTGTCCTACTCCCGGTGGGAGTAGGACTCCCCCCTTGGCGCGCCCTCCTCCTAGGCCGGCGGCCTCCCCCTTCCTCCTTTATATACGGGGGCAGGGGGGCACCCCATAGACACAACAATTGATCTATTGATCTCTTAGCCGTGTGCGGTGCCCCCTCCACCATGTTACACCTCGATAATATCGTAGCGGTGCTTAGGCGAAGCACTGCGTCGGTAGAACATCATCATCGTCACCACGCCGTCGTGCTGACGAAACTCTCCCTCAACACTCGGCTGGATCGGAGTTCGAGGGACGTCATCGAGCTGAACGTGTGCTGAACTCGGAGGTGCCGTGCGTTCGGTACTTGATCGGTCGGATCGTGAAGACGTACGACTACATCAACCGCGTTGTGTTAACGCTTCCGCTTTCGGTCTATGAGGGTACGTGGACAACACTCTCCCCTCTCGTTGCTATGCATCACCATGATCTTGCGTGTGCGTAGGAAATTTTTGAAATTACTACGTTCCCCAACACCCAAAACCCCTAAAACACCCGCTTTCAAAAAAAAACTCAGCTCCTGCCAGCCGCTGACGCGTGGATGCCTATTGGTCCCGGTTTGTGCCACCAACCGGGACCAAAGGGCCTCTTGCCTGGGCTCGCCGCACGGGCCACGTGGAGGCCCATCTGTCCCGGTTCATGTAAGAACCGGGACTAAAGGCCCCGCGCATTAGTAACGACACTTTAGTCTCGGTGCAACAACCGGGACCAAAGGCCCTTAAGAACCGGGACAAATGGCCCTTTTTCTACTAGTGCTCGCACAGCTACCTCGACCACGGCTACACCCCCTTTATGCTCTCGACTACATCGACATCGGCAGAAAGGGCTATCACCGCATTTGAACAAATAATGGTCAGCTTCCTTACAGTCAACGTGTCCAAAACGCGACACCATCCACGACGCTCCTTCTACGACTACGACGGGATGTCATCAAGTCGGATACTATTCTCTTCAGTATGACCGTCCATGACACTCCTGTTGTTTCCAACGCTACCGCTACTGCGGGGAGACGTTAGAGATATATTTGGTAGTTAAAGAATGTCCGGGATTAGACGGGAATTCTTTCCATCTTATCTCTAGGAGACGTCTTGTCCTTCAAGTCTCTACTCAATATTTACTCGCCCTCAAAGCTCAGCAATACAACCACCGCATTACGTCAATCACTCTCTATCCATCTACATGGTATCAGACTAACCGGTCCAAACCCTAGTCGCCACCGCGGCTGATTCCGCTCCGCGGCGCCGCCGAGGCGGTCGGTCTCCGTGTTGACCGGCTGCCCTAAAGAGTCATTTTTCCTGATTTTATGATCCGGATTTTCTCTTTCGCCGGTCGTATTGATGGGTGTTTCTTTTTGTTATATCTTCTAAAATCAGTTTGCGTCCTCCCCACCATTCGTCATCACAAAGTGCCCGTACTCTGTCACTAGCGGTGATTGCAACAGCATTTTCTTCGACTGGACAGCCTGTCACGGTAGGCAGTGTAGTCATCCGCGTGTCGGCGTTGTGCCGCGTATCGGGCGAGGCGGCCGCACACATCGTCCTGGCTGGGTCATCGTCCCGCGCCGTGTGGCCACTCACGCAACGAGCGTGGTTTTGCTGCTCGGGCGCCTGCGTGGCCTGTGGATAATGTGTGCATGCCGTGTAGGCCTTGGTTGCCCGCACGCCTTGTCACCACTTGGATTCTAGCACGTGTATGGGTCTGCTTTCTGTACATCATGTGTTGCATCTTATTATCTGTCTACATGGTATCGGAGTCAAGATCTCAAGAGGTTTCGAGTTTAAAACCTGACTGACGCAATTAAATTGCATCACACTTTTTGTTAAGTTTAGGCCCGGGAAAGCCACACGTGAGGAGTATTATTGATGTATAAATGTATTGCCTAGTCTTTTTCATCAAATCGGTTTTTTGGTTGCATTGTCTAGAACATGTACTTCTAGAAACACCATATAATAATATGAGCCCAAGCAATGCAGGCAACCAAACACACAATGCCTACAGTCGGTGCTACGGTGAAGGAAAGCAGTATGCAGACAACCAAACAACATTTAAATGATGATTTTTACCCTGCATTTGCTAAACCAGACTGATCTGAGACCATGGTTTTGGGCATCGGGCGCTAAATTCGGTTACCGCCCGGGAACCGCGTTTCCCACTCCTCCATGAGAATCATGTGTACCGGGCAGAAAATCTTGAACTTTTTGAATTTAAACTCATATCACATAGTTAAATAAGGTATATCTCTAACTGAAACACAAGTATACTTGTGTCCCAGTGGAAAGGATATTTAACCAGCAGCTGCAGGTCGTGTGTTCTAGGACAGCCAGCAGCACGTTTTCCTTTTTGATTTTTGAAGCTGTAATTTATATAAAAAAATATGTGCATGGGAGGGTTGAAATCGGGACCTGCATGTGCGCGGCGTCAGAGCAGTCCTCTTACCGCTGCACTAGCACTAGTGTAGACAACATTTTGTGCTCAAGGCTTATGTATTCTTGTCTTAAAACTTTTGAATTCAAATTTTGATTTTGAATTTCGCACGATTTTTTTTGGAATTTCGTGCTTACCGTTGTAACCAAGTTTACCGCCCCCCCTCGAGAAAAATGTTCCATTCGGAATCCAAAACCTTGCCTGGGACAAATATTGAAAAGGGCAAAAATATGTTGCGAGCAACCAAACGCGTCCATATAGCTTCCGCAACCAAACTCGTCCTTATATATTCCCTTCTTCTCCTCTTTCTCACACACATAACACATTGCCAAACACACACTAGGGTTGCCCCTTTTCCACCGCCGCCACCACTACCCACCCGTTCTCTGGAGTCTGTCCTCCATCGCGAGGCAAAACAAGGCCTTCATCACCGTTGAGGCGGCCCAGACTAGCGCCCGCCGGTGTGGCAATGCTCCGTGCATGGTGGAGCTCCTCGACACGATTGTGCCTATGGAGAGCTCTCTTTGCTAGAGGACACGAAGGAGCAAAGCCTCCCATCACCTGTAAGGCGGCGTCGAATCCGCGCCCGCGCACATGGCAGCAGTCGCTGCTCTTGGGTCGGTGCGCGTGGTGGAGCTCGTTGTCATCGCAGGTAGCTGTAGATGTGTCTCCTTCCCTGAAAAACAGTTTATGACCTCGGGCTCAGATGCTCCTTGCATCACAGCCGCTCGTACAGATTGGGATTCAAGGCTTCACATGTACTTCCTCCGTTCCATAACGTAGTACATAGATTTTTTGAAAAGTCAAACTTAGCAAACTTCCACCAAGTTTACGAAGAAAACAATCTATATCTACAATACCAAACAAATACAATATGAAAATTCAACTCACGATGCATCCGATCATATGTATTTGGTATTCTAAATGAAAATATTTTTCTCACTATACATGATCATAGTTTGTAAAGTTTGACTTTTGAAAAAATCTATACAACTACATTATGAAACGGATTATAAGTCGTATCTATAACGTATGGTCAAGAAATAAAGAATACTCCTACAACACAATCATTATGGAGTGTAGGTGACCCGACGGTGCAGCCGGACCGGGAGCTTGGGTCACGTTCGGGAGCATTTCCTGAGCCAGCCTGAGCCGCTGGTCTGTGATGGGAGTCCAAACGCTGCCGGCGTGGCCGCGCTGCTCCACCCCGTACGTCCACGACAACACCTACCGTGTGCTAGTTCAAAAAAAAAAAAACCTACTGTGTGCTGAAGGACGCGCGACCGGCGAGGCGTCCACGCCATTCTAGCATGGCTGGTTTTGGACATTGGCCAGTACGGCTACGGCTACCTGGAGCTCATATGCATGCAGAACCTGATGCCGAAGTAGCTCAAGGCCTTCACCAAGAACTCCAACATGAAAGGCAAGTACACCTTCAGTTTGCTCAGCCACCTCAACTACCCGGCCATCTCTGCGGTCTTCGCGGACCAGCCATCAACCCTGCCGGTGCACCTCATTAGTACCGGTTCATGCCGAACTTTTAGCACCGGTTCGTGCCACGAGCCGGTACTAAAGAGAATGGTGGCAGGATGTTGTCAGACTGGGGCCCCTACAGCACCTTTAGTACCGGTTCGAGGCACGAACCAGTACTAAAGGTCGTCCTATATAAACCCTTCGTCCACCCGCACTCTGTTCTTCCCCCTATCCCCTCTCCCTCTCCTCTGTTCTTTCCTTCTTCCTCTCGAGCTCATCACAAATTTTGCCCAAAATTTGTCAACATTTGCAGGCCCCCATCCATTCAAATGATCACAAAGGTTAGTAACTTTGTCCTTCCATCTCCCATTGCTAGATTAGCTCTTGCATTGGTTTATATAATGATTAATTGTGGGTTTTAGTAATCCAGGAGGAATTATATGTGGTAGTATTTGATTGATATGCAATTTTAGGTCAAAATAACACTTAGTTTGCATATGTAGGTGTGGTTTACTTAGTGCCTTCAAAATCTCCATCGTAACCACCGTCGATCGCCCGCACCGTCCCGTTGCCGGCACCACCTTGTGGTGAGCCTATTGTTCGTATCTTTTTTATATAAAAAATTCATGTTTGTGTGATTTGGATATATAGTTACTCGTCTAATTATCTTACCCGTACGTTGTTTGTTATACATAGTGTCATGGTTTTGATATTTGTCCCCGTCGGCCCTCGTCCGTGTAATGATTCGGATGTGGTATATTCTCTTTTAAAACTATTTATTGCATTTCATGTTTATGACAAATTATGCCCATCAAGTTGACATAGATATTTTTATCTAGGAGGTATGTGAACCGGAAATTCCAACCGACCCTATTGTCGAGAGGTTAAATTTAGTTGAAAGTGAAAACGAGTATTTCAAAGAAAAATTGAAAAGAATTGAGGGGGAGAAGATGGAATTGGAGTTGCATGTTGCCGATGTCGTTGATGATCACAAGATCAAGATGGAGAAAATGCGCTTGAAGATTAGAAAGATTAGAAAATATGCCATTGATAGTGAGGCTTGGTATCATTATGCTGTTGGATCAATTGTTACCTTAGTTGCGATCTTGATCGCATTTGTTGTTGCATTTAAATGCTTTAGCTAGAGAGTTATTTGTTTGTTGCATCTAAGTGTTGTATGAACTTTATGTATGAACTTGTATTAATTTGGTATTTTCGTTGTTGTGTAATGAAGATGAGTCGACAATGGATGTACGATGACCGATGCTCTCCCGAGTTCATTAATGACATGCAAACTTTTCTGCTTGCGGCTGAGGCAAACAAGCGGGCGGATGGTTTTATGCCTTGTCCATGTGCTGGTTGTAAGAATGATCACAATTACTCTAAGTCAAGAACCATTCATGTCCACATGTTTGAGTCCGGTTTCATGCCCCACTATAATGTTTGGACCAAGCACGGAGAAAGAGGGGTTATGATGGAAGACAATGAAGAAGAAGAGGACGGCGACATCTATCCTGGCCATGGGTTCCCTGAATATGATGATACAACAATGGGGAAAGAAGCTGAGCAGGCAATGCGGGAAGAAGCTGAAGAAGAGGCATCAGATGAGCCCGCTGATGATCTAGGTCGGGCCATTGCCGATGCAAAGATAAACTGCGCAAGTGATTTGGAGAAGAAGAAGTTGCAGCGCATGTTAGAGGATCACACGAAATTGTTGTACCCGAATTGCGAAGCTGACAAGAAAAAGTTGGGCACCACACTGGAATTGCTGCAATGGAAGGGAGAGAATGGTGTATCTGACAAGGGATTTGGAAAGTTGCTGGTAATGATAAAGAATATGCTTCCAAAGGACAACAAATTGCCCGAGAGTACGTACGAAGCAAAGAAGGCTGTCTGCCCTCTAGGGTTAGAGGTGCAGAAGATACATGCATGCCCTAATGACTGCATCCTCTACCGCGGTGAGTACAGGGATTTGATCGCTTGCCCGCTATGCGGTGCATTGCGCTATAAGATCAGCCGCGATGACCCTGGTGATCTCGAGGGCGAGCGCCCCAGGAAAAAGATTCCTGCCAAGGTGATGTTGTATGCTCCTATAATACCACGGTTGAAATGTTTGTTCCAAAACAAAGAGCATGCCAAGGCGATGCGATGGCATAGAGAAGACCGTAGGAAAGATGGAAAGTTGAGAGTACCCGCTGATGGGTCGCAGTGGAGAAAAATCGAGAGAAAGTGCAGGGAGGAGTTTGCAGGTGACGCAAGGAACATATGGTGATATCCCACAAGTATAGGGGATCAATTGTAGCCTCTTTCGATAAGTAAGTGTCGAACCCAACGAGGAGCTAAAGGTAGAACAAATATTCCCTCAAGTTCTATCGACCACCGATACAACTCTACGCACGCTTAACGTTCGCTTTACCTAGAACAAGTATGAAACTAGAAGTACTTTGTAGGTATTGTGGGACATGTTGCAAGATAATAAAGAGAGCGTAAATAAAGACTAGGGGCTGTTTAGATAAAGACACAATAAAGTAAATATGGCGAGTGTGGAAAAGTGGTGGTAGGAGTTGCGAAATTGTCCCTAAGCAATTGACTACTTTACTAGACCGATAGCAAGTTTTATGTGGGAGAGGCCACTGCTAGCATGTCATCCCTGACTTGGAATTCTATGCACTTATGATTGGAACTATTAGCAAGCATCCGCAACTACTAACGTTCATTAAGGCAAAACCCAACCATAGCATTAAGATATATTGGTCCCCCTTCAATCCCGTATGCATCAATTTCTATGCTAGGCTGAAGCTTCTGTCACTCTTGCCCTCCAATACATAGTCCTATCAACATACAACTAACCCTATGGTGTGATCCACGCGCGCGCTCATATGATGGGCACCAAAGGACAGCAACATAACCACAAGCAAATTAAATCAATCGTAGAAATTCATCAACCACCGATAGGACAACGAGAATCTACTCAGACATCATAGGATGGCAACACATCATTGGATAATAATATGAAGCATAAAGCACCATGTTCAAGTAGTGGGTACAGCGGGTTGCGGGAGAGTGGACCGCTGTAGATAGAGGGGGGAAGGTGATGGAGATGTTGGTGAAGATGGCGGAGGTGTTGGTGAAGATCGCGGTGATGATGATGGTGGCCACGGCAGCGTTCGGGCGCCACCGGAAGAGAGGGGGAGAGGGGGCCCCTTCTTCTTCTTCCTTGACCTCCTCCCTAGATGGGAGAAGGGTTTCCCCTCTGGTCCTTGGCCTCCATGGCATGGGAGGGGCGAGAGCCCCTCCGAGATTGGATCTCTCTCTCTGTCTCTCTCTGTTTCTGCGCTCTCAGATCTGGCCTTTCACCGTTTCTTTTATAACCGGAGATTCGTAACTCCAATTGGGCTGAATTTTGGACACGGTCTCTATCCGGAAATTAGCTTTCTTGTGGAGAAATAAGGGCTCCAACCGCCTTACGGGGTGTCCACGAGGGTCCAGGGCGCGCCTGACCCCTTGGGGCACGCCCCCCTTGCCTCATGGCCGCCTCTGGCATCGTATCGCGTTGATTCTTCTTCCCAAAAATCACATATACTCCAAAAAAAATCTCCGTCAGATTTTGTTCCGTTTGGACTCCGTTTGATATGGATTTTCTGCGAAACAAAAAACATGCAACAAACAGGAACTGGCACTGGGCACTGGATCAATATGTTAGTCCCAAAAATAGTATAAAAAGTTGCCAAAAGTATATGGAAGTTGCATAATATTGGCATGGAACAATAAAAAATTATAGATACGACGGAGACGTATCATATGGTTTGGTCTAAGGGCAGACGGCATTAATCCTTTTGGGGAGCAGAGCAGCAACCATCGCACCTGGCCTGTGCCTCTATATTTGTATAACCTTCCTCCTTGGTTGTGCATGAAGCGGAAGTTCATTATGATGCCAGTGCTCATCCAAGGCCCTAAGCAACCCGGCAACGACATTGATGTGTACCTAAGGCCATTAGTTGAAGAACTCTTACAGTTGTGGAATGGAACAGGTGTACGTGCGTGGGATGAGCACGCACAGGAAGAATTTGGCCTAAAGGCGTTGCTGTTCATGACCATCAATGATTGGCCTGCTCTCAGTAACCTTTCAGGACAGACAAACAAGGGATACCGTGCATACACGCACTGTTTGGATGATACTGACAGTATATATTTGGATAATTGTAGGAAGAATGTGTACCTGGGACATCGTCGATTTCTTCCGAGCAGGCATCCTGTAAGAAAGAAAGGCAAGCATTTCAAAGGTGAGGCGGATCACCGGACGAAGCCTCACCGCCGTACTGGTGTTGATGTACATGATATGGTCAAGGATTTGAAAGTACTCTTTGGAAAGGGTCCTAGCGGACAACCTGTTCCGAATGACGCTGACGGACGCGCACCCATGTGGAAGAAGAAATCTATATTTTGGGACCTGCCCTATTGGAAAGACCTAGAGGTCCGCTCCGCAATCGTCGTGATGCACATGACGAAGTATCTTTGCGTGACCCTGCTTGGCTTCTTGGGCGTGTATGGGAAGACAAAGGATACACCTGACGCACGGGAGGACCAGCAACGTATGCACGGAAAAGACGACATACATAAGGGTCATGCCAGCTACGCTCTTACCAAACAAGAGAAGGAAATCTTCTTTGAATGCCTACTCAGTATTAAGGTACCGTCTGGCTTCTCGTCGAATATAAAGGGAATAATAAATATGGCAAAGAAAAAGTTTCAGAACCTAAAGTCTCATGAATGCCACGTGATTATGACGCAACTGATTCCGGTTGCATTGAGGGGGCTTCTACCAGAAAAAGTTTGATTAGCCATTGTGAAGCTATGTGCATTCCTCAATGCAATCTCTCAGAAGGTAATCAATCCAGAAATCATACCAAGGTTAGAGAATGATTTGGTGCAATGTCTTGTCAGTTTCGAGTTGGTGTTCCCACCATCCTTCTTCAACATCATGACGCACGTCCTAGTTCACCTATGCAAAGAGATTAACGTTTTGGGTCCTGTATTTCTACACAATATGTTCCCCTTTGAGAGGTTCATTGGAGTCTTAAAGAAATATGTTCATAACCGTGCTAGGCCAGAAGGAAGCATCTCCAAGGTCCATGAAAATGAGGAGGTCGTTGAGTTTTGTATTGACTTTATTCCTGTCCTTAAGACGATTGGTGTTCCTGAATCGCGGCACAAGGGCAGACTGGATGGAAAAGGCACGCTAGGAGGGAATCAAATAATATGTATGGACGGACATTCTCTCACTGAAGCACACTACACAGTTCTACGGAATTCCGCCTTGGTGGCTCCGTATATGGACGAACACAAGAATTTTCTACGCTCCAAACACCCGGAGCGGTCTAATGACTGGATTACACATGAACAAACGAGGAGTTTCGCCGGCTGGTTGCAGACACGTACCATGCATGATGCCTCTATTGAAGATGACATGTACTCGCTGTCCCAGTTACCATCTTCGAATATAATGACTTTCAAAGGGTACGAGATAAATGGTAATACATTTTACACGATCCCCCAAGATAAGAAGAGACCAACCAAAACAGTGGTGTCTGCTTTGATGCAGCAACCAAGGCGGGAAAGGAAACATATTATGGTTACATAGAGGACATATGGGACCTTGACTATGGACGTGGTTTGAAGGTCCCTTTGTTTCGGTGCAAATGGGTCAATATGACACGAGGCGGGGTAACGGAAGAGCCGCAGTACGGAATCACAACAGTGGATCTCAACAATCTTGCGTATGCAGACGAACCATTCGTCCTAGCCAATGATGTGCCACAGGTTTTCTATGTGAAGGACATGTCTACCAAGCCGAGAAAAAGAAAATATAAGGAAGTGAATGCATCATACGATGAGCCAAAGCGTCACATAGTTCTTTCTGGGAAAAGAAACATCGTGGGAGTGGATGACAAGACACACATGTCTGAAGATTATGAAAAGTTTGATGAAATTGCTCCATTCACAGTGAATATTGACCCGAGCATCCAGTTAAATGATGAAGATTTTCCATGGCTACGGCGCTAAGGGACACACGCGAAGAAAAAGTTTCACACCCAAAGATTTGGGATGTGATCTGCTTCACTATCATCACTTTCTTGTGTGTTTCACACCCAGGAAGGAATCTCTGTAATAGTTAGGGTAGTTATGTGTTTTGGCATTTGAAACGCGAAGAAATTTTATCTGCAAACAAATTCTTTCATGCATTAACTGATTTTTTCAGCTAAATGACCCGGAAATTGAAAAGCACTTCAAATAAACTCCGAAAAGGTTGAAAGTTGGCATGGTATCATAATTTCACCCTCATAGCATGTGCAAAAAAGTAGAGAGGGTTACGGCAAAAACTAGATGCACTTCGTGTACAAAATGGACAATCTCTTTCGAAGTATCAGGGTTTCGGACGAAAACTCATCTGTTACAAAGGCATTTCATTTTTTAAATAACCTAAGCATTACCAAATTGAATATAATGATAAAACACACTAATATTAAACATAAGAAAAAAGAATCACCGGAAAATGTATTTTTAAAGTTAAGTTATTCACAAACTAGTGATTCACACAAATTTCAAATAATTCAAAATTTAAACTATTCAAATTTGAGAAGTTTAAGCACTAACAGAAAGTTTGTAATTTTTTGTACCTAAAGAAAAATATTCACAAAGAAACTCTAAATACAGCAAAAAACAACTCAGAAATAAATAAAAGAAAATAAATAAAGCAAAAAAAATTAAGAAAATAAAAAAGCCTGCCTACTGGGCCACAGCGGCCTGCATACGACTAGAAACCCAACCTGTTGTTGGGCCAGGATACAGGCCCACAAAGGCCCAGTAGGGCCACAGGGGAGCACAGAACAATTAGGCCCAGTAGGCGTCCTTTGGAGAGGAGCTCGAAGGAGCAGCCGCGGCTGGGTTTTTAAACTAGTGCGGCTGCCCTTCCCTAGTCGAGGTAGGACTAAACTTTGCGCCCCTCGCCTGGCAGCGCACACACTTTAGTACCGGGTCGTAGCTACAACCGGTACTAAAGACCCCACCTTTAGTACCGGTGGAGTCTTTAGTACCAGTTGGAGCTACCACCCGGTACTAAAGGGCTGCCCTTCCCACCGCTTGGCCTGGCCAAAATTGACCTTTAGTACCGGTTGGTGGCTCCAACCGGTACTAAAGGCCCATCCTATATAAGCAGCACTTACAAATTTCTTTAGTTTTCATCTGCTTCTTCTCCTCTGTCCCGCCCGCGGCCCCCTGTCGCCGCCCCCGTTGTCGCCCCCGTCGCCACCCCTCGTCGACGCCCCCGTCGACGCCCTAGTCGCCGCCCCGTCCCTGTCGTCGCCGCCCCGGCCGTTCGGCCCCGTCCCCGTCGTCGCCACCCCATCCCCATCATCGCCGCCCCGTCCCCGTCCCCGTCGTCGCCGCCCGTCGCCGTCCCCGTCGCCGCCCCCCCGTCGCCTCGCCTCACCGGTGAGCTCCTGCCAAGGCCGCCATGTCCACACACACACACATTGTTAATTAGTTGTAAAATTGTTAGTAATATTTATGTTTTTTAGTTATAGAAATGTTAGAAAATTTTCTATTTACCGAAATGTTAGAAATTTTTCTGTTTTTTAGTTATAGAAATATTTATAGAAATGTTAGAAATTTTTCCTTTTTTAGTTATATAAATATTAGAAATGTTAGAAATTTTGGAAATGTTAGTTTTAGCTAGATGAATTAGATTAATGTCAAATTGTTAGATGATGATCGATATTTTTTCAGTTTCTTATAATTTTAGTTATAGAAAAAATTAGAATTTGCATATAGAATTTTAGTTATCACAATCCAATAATTTAAAAAATGTTACTTTTTGCGGGCATATAGTATTTGTTTTCGACGATGCCCGGCCCGCATCCTCGCCGTGGACCCGTTCGCGACGACGTCCTGCTTCAGAGGACCCATGTCTGGGACTGGGCTCCGCCGGGCTGGCACTGGGAGGTGCAACCTTCAGGGGCGCGCCGCTTGGTGAGGAACCCGGCCCCGGGTCCCATCGTCGACCCTGATCTCCTTTGATGGCGTTCGCGTGGGCCACATTCGGTGCAGATGGAGCCGGCCCTGCCGGAGGTGGTGTGTCGCCGTGTCAGGGAGGAGGACGAGCACGTCCGTCGCTACATGGCTGCTATGGACGTCAGGTTCTCCAATACCTGTCAGGTTCTTTGGGCAGATGACCGGAGATATGATCCTGTGATGGTTCCTTCTCTTTGGGTGTCCACCGACCGCGCCTCAGGAACCGCGAGTGGCCTAGATTCTTCTGTAGTATTCGGTCTTTATTAGCTAGCTAGCTAGTGATGTACTTGATATATAATATTCGAGACGATGCATATTATGTACTATGATTCAGTTTTTCCTTATTGGTTGCATCCATGCATTGTAATTCGAATACTAAATTGTTTTATATTTCTTCTAGATTAGTTAAATAAAAACTATGGCGGACAATACCGACAGAGAGGGAGAAGAGACCCTGTTCGAGATCATACGCAACCCTCGCGGGCCAGATGATCAGAATGAAGTCTATGACGGCTCCGAATATCTGAACAATACCAGGGAGGGTGATGATATGATATTCGATCGCGACGACCGAACTGATGAAGTCGTGAACTATGATTATGATTATGATGATGCCGACAATGTTGATCTTGAAATAACAGAGACCGGCAAGGTATATTTATATAAGCAGGCATCTGGTGATCATCACATGTTTTTTATTTGAAGATATATTAACGAATCGATCTTTCTTCTTTCAGCCCTTCGGATCGAGCAAATCTGCTTCTACAGACAGCAGGACAAAGCGAGGCCCGGGCAAAAAGTTGAAGGAGGGTGTAAAGTACAACATCGATGCCATCAAAGCTAATGGCGAACCAAGCACGCCTAAGAACATTGCGAACAAGTTCATTCGTCAGTGCGGAGTTCTTGTGAGGGACCAACTCCCGATCTCCATTCAAGAATGGAAAGATCCAAAAAATAAACGTCCATATGTTACTTGGGTCGACGACAGAGCAAAAAAACGCTTTGGGAATCTCTCATGGAACATTTCACCCTACCAGATCATTTCACTGATGCAGATGTGCAGAAAGTCAAGGACGCTGCTCTTAGGAAGACGGCAATTGCATTCAACACCCACAATAAAACTGTATGGGCCAACTACGTCGAAGGAGGAAGGAAGACTCCAGAATTCAAGGGAACACTGGAGAAGCAAAGAGAACACTGGCCCGCTTTCGTGAAATTCAAGGAATCAGAATTATCTAATGAACGGTCGAGAAAAAACAAGGCCAATGTCGCAAAAAAGACGCAGTTCCATAGGCTAGGGCTAGGTGGCTATGCGGTGGCAATGCCTAAGTGGGATAAGTCTGAGCAAGAGATGGTGGATGCAGGTGTCACTCCAGTTACTAGGAGCTGGCCCCCAGGTGCAGAACTTGGTTCTATGCGCATGGGGGGCGTTGGACCCGAAGACAGGCCTGGTTTCGAAGAAGGCAAGTCTAAAAGGAGCCGAAGAAAAGTTACTTGAAGCACTAGAAGATGCTCGAAAGGGGGTGTCCACGCCCAACAGAGAGAACGACGAGCTTACGCGCGCCCTGGGAAATCCTGAACACTCGGGAAGAACATGAGGCAAGGGCGTTGTTCCGTGGTATGAGGGCTTTTCGGACTGGAACGCCGACTACAGAAGCCGTGCAAAAAGGAAGATGGAGGAGGAGAAGAAGAGGAAGCTAGAGGAGGAGCAGAGGAAGCAGGAAGCAGAACGCCTTCTAGGCCTAGAATCAGCGCACGCGGACTTGGCACTAAAATTCCAGCGGCAGCAACAGCAGATCGACTCAATTAGCCAGGAAAGGGGGTCTCAGCAGCGGCAGCAGCTAGCGGATGATCCAGCATTGGATAGCAGCGTCCCATCCATGCCGAGAAGCAGCGTTGGTTCCGCCCCGGGCGACGCACTGCTGGATAGATACCCTGTGGATGACATCATGGAGAGCACTAACTGTGAGCTACACTTCAAAATGAAGAACATATCCATGAAGGTGGCGGACGCCATTGCTTATACAAATCCCCCCGATGCAACCTACCATTGCAACCCGATTCCAGCGGGCTATGCTCGTGTCGTGGTTGATGAGGTGGTGGACCAATATTCCGGGCTAGAGCTTGACATTCCTGGAGGTGACGAGGAGCACACACTAGGAGAGGCCATACATCGCATCATTCTATGGAGAAAGGATTGCATCATCTTTCGAAGGCCACCGACACCGCGTCGTCATCCGACTCCTCCTCGATGTGAGGCCACTCCTCCTCCATGTCCGGCACAGCAGTAGGCCACTCCTCCTACTTCAAGTCCGGCACAGCGTGAGGCCAGTCCTCCTGCTTCAAGTCCGACAATGCGTGAGGCCAGTCATCCTACTTCAAGTCCGGCACAGCGTGAGGCCACTCCTCGTGCTTCAAGTCCGACACCGCGTCAGGCCACTCCTCCTGCTCCAACTAAGCCACGTCAGTTGTCTCCGCCGCCTCAGGAATCGCGGAAGAGAGCCGACGCAGCTATGGTGCGTAGTGGTATGAGTCGAGGTAGTACAGAAGGTACAGGCGGAGGCAAGCGATATAAATATGGTCCAAGCCTCGAGATCGAGCCCATGTCTCCCCTCAAGAAGGCACATCGAGCACGAGTACAGAAGGAGTCGAGCTCGAGACAAGCAGCTGGCAAAAAATGCAGGAAAACCGTTCCCTAGTTGGGAGAACAGGCGGCGCAATCGATCCCCCCGCTTGTTGTGCCAACAACACATAAGAGTACCAGCGCCCTATATATATGTGGGCAAACCGTTAAAGTTCCCCAGCTGGGCTATCTGGTAATAACCGAGGAGCATATAATGCAGGCTGAAATGCTCAAGATCACTGTTGGACAACTCCTCGGGATCGAGCCCATGTCTCCCCTTAGAGAGGAGGAAATAAAACGAAAATATGTTTGCGGCAAACCTTTGGTCGAGCCCGAGGAGGTCAAGAACCTCCAAACGAGAATGTATGAATGAATTGCATGATTGGTACATGAAAATTATCAACAGTTCCAATCGAGACTCCCTCATGGTGCAAGTCAAGGAAGAGCATTACTTCCGTAAGAAAGCTCTGTCCGTTGAGTATTCAGAACTATTTCAGTTATTCAATCAAGATGCACTCGACAAATCTATCGTCAGTTGCTATTATCTGTAAGTGATTTCTTTCTGTAATTTAAGTCTCAAGCTAGCTGTACTGCTCATTAATCGATCATTACCTGTAATTATCCTTACTATATATTCTTTTCTGTGGTATTATGCAGGATGAAGATGTATGAAATGAAAAAAGCTGGGCGCTATGGCATTGGGTTCATTGACCCAAATACCATTAATGAACACACATGGAAGTTGGAATGGTGTAAAGCAGATTTAGAGAAAAACGTACTAGAGTTCTTGAAGCGCCTCAATACCAATGAAGATATACTACTTCCTTACAACTTCCTGTGAGTCACACTGTCTTGTACTATAAATTCTGTTTTTGCTTACTAGCTAGCTAGATGTTGATTAGTGTTATGCACATGCCCGCTTAATTAAGACATGCAAACATGTGCACATGCAGTTACCACCGGATCTTGTTAGTCATTAAAGTTGAAGACGGAAAAATTGAAGTACTGGACTCACTACTTAACAAAGAAAGTGACATCCCCATCTTGAAGGGGATAGTCAACAGGTAATTTCAATCATTATTAACTATATCTCGGCCTACTTAGTTCATCATTTTCCTGATATCAACTATTTAATAAACCTTATTCATTTTCTTTGCCGGCGGGCAGGGCTTGGGCAAAGTTCATCAAGGTGACTCCAGGCAAATGGCGACAAAAGCTGTTTTGGTGTCGACCCAAGGTACGTAATTAAGTAGTACTAGCTAGCTACCATCTCTTAATTCTTGTTTCAATACCATTAATTAATTATCATGCTTGATTAATTATTACCTGATTAAATTCAATTCTCGTAAAGGCCCTGAAGCAGGCGCCGGGGACTGATGTGTGTGCTTTCTACATTTGCGAGAACATTCGCATGATGGCGTCCTAAAGGAGCAAATCTGATAGACAGCAATGGGTATGTTTGACGGAACACTATTCACAATTTTTACATGATTATCGATATCTAGTCACACAACTAATACACATGCATGCATATTGATCTCCTTCTTAACAGTTCAAAGACGTGCGGGAGAAGCTCCTACCAACGGAGCGCATACAAGCACTTCAAGAGGAAATAACGGGATTTTTGCTCGACCAGGTCATATCCCAAAGGAGAATACTATTACCCGCTACCGCCCCCATGAACAACTCCCAATTGTCATCGTGCTCCGAAGGCACCAAGGCAACATGTAGGAGAAATTGTATATATACCTAATTGTATATATATACATGTATATGTGTGAATAATGGTGGTTGTGAGACATTCGATGATATATATATATACATATATATATATATATATATATGATCGGTTCTAAGAGAAATTCGATATATTTATATATATGCATAACGTGTACAATATGTAGTATCGTAAAATACCAGCAAACGAAAAAGAATTAAATGGAAAACACAAAATTAAAGAAAAAGAAATCATGAATCCAAAACCCCCACAACATTTTAGTACCGGTTGGTGTTACCAACCGGTACTAAAGTGCTCCCCGCCCCCGACGGTGGCTCGTGCCACGTGGTGGCCCTTTAGCGGTGGTTCGTGCAGAACTGGTACTAAAAGGGGGGGGCCTTTAGTCCCAACTCTTTAGTGTCGGTTACAGAACCAGCACTAAAGGCCCTTACGAACCGGTGCTATAGCCCGGTTCTGCACTAGTGAAGGCCCCTCAGAAGACGCCGGAGTACGGAGAGACCTGCCATGGAATGATGGTTTTCACATAGTCCAGAGTCACCTGGTTTTCTCATGGCTGCCACAAGGTCTGGGAGTGAACAGTTGTGCCCTGGCCCCTTGTAAGCAAGGTTGAAGAATCACCAAGGGGCTTGGGTTCCTAGGTCACCAAGGGGTTGTTTTCCGAAGAAGTGCATGTCAACATAACTTCCTGCTAAACTAGTATTTTTCAAAACAACAATACTCTCGAAATCAATATTAAATGAAGGCCATCTTTTAGTTCTAACCATTTCAGAAACAATTTAAAGGACTGAACTCTAGCAAATACACGATGGTTTCCCTGTTTACTTTTTTTTAGAAAAGGAGGATGACCTGCTGGAAATATGCCCTAGAGGCAATAATAAATAGGTTATTATTATATTTCCTTGTTCATGATAATCATTTATTATCCATGCCAGAATTGTATTGATAGGAAACTCAGATACATGTGTGGATACATAGACAACACCATGTCCCTAGTAAGCCGATAGTTGACTAGCTCATTGATCAATGGATGGTTACGGTTTCCTGACCATGGACATTGGATGTCGTTGATAACGGGATCACATCATTAGGAGAATGATGTGATGGACAAGACCCAATCCTAAGCCTAGCACAAGATCGTGTAGTTCGTTTGCTCAGAGCTTTTCTAATGTCAAGTATCATTTCCTTAGACCATGAGATTGTGCAACTCCCGGATACCGTAGGAGTGCTTTGGGTGTACCAAACGTCACAACGTAACTGGGTGGCTATAAAGGTGCACTACAGGTATCTCCGAAAGTGTCTGTTGGGTTGGCACGAATCGAGACTGGGATTTGTCACTCCGTGTAAACGGAGAGGTATCTCTGGGCCCACTCGGTAGGACATCATCATAATGTGCACAATGTGACCAAGGAGTTGATCACGGGATGATGTGAGTTACGGAACGAGTAAAGAGACTTGCCGGTAACGAGATTGAACAAGGTACAGGGATACCGACGATCGAATCTCGGGCAAGTAACATACCGATAGACAAAGGGAATTGAATACGGGATTGATTGAATCCCCGACATCGTGGTTCATCTGATGAGATCATCGTGGAACATGTGGGAGCCAACATGGGTATCCAGATCCCGCTGTTGGTTATTGACCGGAGAACGTCTCGGTCATGTCTGCATGATTCCCGAACCCGTAGGGTCTACACACTAAAGGTTCGATGACGCTAGGGTTATAGGGAAAGCATGTACATGGTTACCGAATGTTGTTCGGAGTCCCGGATGAGATCCCGGACGTCACGAGGAGTTCCGGAATGGTCCGGAGGTAAAGATTTATATATGGGAAGTCCTGTTTTGGTCACCGGAAAAGTTTCGGGTGATATCGGTAATGTACCGGGACCACCGGGAGGGTCCCAGGGGTCCACCAAGTGGGGCCACCAGCCCCAGAAGGCTGCGTGGGCCAAGTGTGGGAGGGGACCAGCCCCAGGTGGGCTAGTGCGCTCCCCCACCAAGGCCCAAGGCGCATGGGAGAGTGGGAGGGGACAAACCCTAGGTCCAGATGGGCCTTAAGGCCCACCCTAGTGGCGCCCCCCCCCCCCCCCCCGCTCCTCCCCTTGGCCGCACCCTAGATGGGTTTGGGGGCTGCTGCCACCCCTGGGGAGGGAACCCTAGGTGGGGGCGCAGCCCTCCCTCTCCCCCTATATATAGTGGAGGCAAAGGGGCAGCCCAACGCACGAAGTTCTTCTTCTCTTGGCGCAGCCCTTCCCTCTCCCTCCTCCTCTCCCGCGGTGCTTGGCGAAGCCCTGCGGGATTGCCACGCTCCTCCATCACCACCATGCCGTTGTGCTGCTGCTGGACGGAGTCTTCCCCAACCTCTCCCTCTCTCCTTGCTGGATCAAGGAGTGGGAGACGTCACCGGGTTGCACGTGTGTTGAACGCGGAGGCACCGTTCTTCGGTGCTTAGATCGGAATCAACCGCAATCTGAATCGCTACGAGTACGACTTCTTCATCCGTGTTCTTGCAATGCTTCCGCATCGCGATCTACAATGGTATGTAGATGCACTCCCCTTCCCCTCGTTGCTAGATTACTCCATAGATTGATCTTGGTGATGCATAGAAAAATTTGAATTTCTGCTACGTTCCCCAACAGTGGCATCATGAGCTAGGTCTATGCGTAGTTTCTATGCACGAGTAGAACACAAAGCAGTTGTGGGCGTAGATATTGCCAATTCTTCTTGCCGCTACTAGTCTTATCTTGTTTCGGCGGCATTGTGGGATGAAGCGGCCCGGACCGACCTTACACGTATGCTTACGTGAGACAGGTTCCACCGAATGACATGCACTAGTTGCATAAGGTGGCTAGCGGGTGTCTGTCTCTCCCACTTTAGTCGGAACGGATTCGATGAAAAGGGTCCTTATGAAGGGTAAATAGAAATTGGCATATCACGTTGTGGCTTTTGCGTAGGTAAGAAACGTTCTTGCTAGAATCCCATAGCAGCCACGTAAAACATGCAACAACAATTAGAGGACGTCTAACTTGTTTTTGCAGGGTATGCTATGTGATGTGATATGTCCAGAAGATGTGATGAATGATATATGTGATGTATGAGATTGATCATATTCTTGTAATAGGAATCACGACTTGCATGTCGATGAGTATGACAACCGGCAGGAGCCATAGGAGTTGTCTTTATTTTTTGTATGACCTGCGTGTCATTGAATAACGCCATGTAAATTACTTTACTTTATTGCTAAGCGCGTTAGCCATAGAAGTAGAAGTAATCGTTGGCATGACAACTTCATGAAGACACAATGATGGAGATCATGGTGTCATGCCGGTGACAAAGATGATCATGGTGCCCCGAAGATGGAGATCAAAGGAGCAAAATGATATTGGCCATATCATGTCACTATTTGATTGCATGTGATGTTTATCATGTTTACATCTTATTTTCTTAGAACGACGGTAGCTTAAATAAGATGATCCCTCACTAAAAATTTCAAGAGACGTGTTCCCCCTAACTGTGCACCGTTGCGAAGGTTCGTTGTTTCGAAGCACCACGTGATGATCGGGTGTGATAGATTCTAACGTTCGAATACAACGGGTGTTGACGAGCCTAGCATGTACAGACATGGCCTCGGAACACATGCGAAACACTTAGGTTGACTTGACGAGCCTAGCATGTACAGACATGGCCTCGGAACACAAGAGACCGAAAGGTCGAACATGAGTCGTATAGTAGATACGATCAACATGGAGATGTTCACCGATGATGACTAGTCCGTCTCACATGATGATCGGACACGGCCTAGTTTGACTCGGATCATGTATCACTTAGATGACTAGATGTCACGACCGGTTTTTTCAATAAAATAATTATTGAGAGACCAATCCCTTTTACGGACCAGTAAGGAAGAATTCCTTCTCACTGGTAGACAATATCTTGGTCACAGAAGAAAAATACCAGGAGTACTGAATATAATACAAGGTTGAGCGGAGACTGCCCAACGATTTATTACATGTATGCCGATAAAACAAGACGGCGGATGGGGTGGCATAACTACTAACTCATGATAATAACGGTGGTGGAAATATCACCGCGAAGCGAGTGATATGACCCCTGAAGACTACAGCTCTTCGAGCGTCGGACTGAGGCTCGAGGAGACTTATTGCGGGTGGCGGAAGCGTATATAATACAAGTGACCAATATCCGGGATCGCGCAGGACTGACTGGGACTCCTCTAGGCGTCGGACGCGCTATCAAACTCTTCATCCAAGAGATCGCCAACGTCAACATCTAGCCAAATCAACAAGCCAGGTGAGTACTATGAAAGTACTCGCAAGACAGCTCGGGCATAAGATATAACAAATGTAAACATGAAGCATATGAACAAGTTAACCAGTGCGTTCAGACATAGAGATAATAAATACTGGGTGCCAAACGAGGGTCTGAATGACTCCTCGAAAGGAAACTGCAAGAATAGTAATACTGGTGCGAAACGAGGGTCCGAATGACTCCTCGAGAGGAAACTGCAAGAATAATAATGCCACAGTCGGGCGTCGGGGCGACACCACATAAAGGGCTTAGAACAGAAAATAAAGGCAGTGCATGCCACAGTCGGACGTCGGAGCGACATCTCATAAAGGGCTTATATTGCAAGTAATATACAAAACATGCCACAGTCGGACGTCCGAGCGACATCACATAAAGGGCTTATATTGTAGCTTAATAATACAGTAGCTCGAGAACATAAATTATCATCAATATGAAACAAAAATAAGGTTAGTCCATCCGCAGGAATAACAATTAAATTGGGTTTACCACTTAAGCTTGTTCACCGGGAATATGTTTCCACGAGGATAGATATAGATGTACCGATTACTCTACTTGATCATGGATACAATGACTTGGAAGGATTTGACTCTGCAGAGTTTGTACTTAACCACAGCCAACGGATTTCAGTAGTCACGGGGACTAGTTCCGTTTACGGTGTTTTGGAAGAAACGCGTCTAACCAGTACACACCCATTCAACATTCCGAAGCCAGGGATCACCCTCGGCAACGTTCAAGAAAAACCTTGAGACGGGGAGGCTACAACCTCGCGTAGCATGGGATCAAATTTCTATACGCGCGCTCTAAGGGGGTGCCCCCCCTCTCGGTCCCAACCGGAAACACCCATGCCCCCTGACCGGATGACTGGCTTTAATCCTGGGCCAAGGAACCATCATCCCGGCCCCTCTGTTTGGTGTGTACACGGAAAGAGGTTACCAACTTACTAAACCGCATCTTGGCAAAGAAACACGTGGTAGCACGGAAAGGAAAAGAACGATAACGTGACTCCGTCCACGTTAACATCGGAAATTGTCGGATGACGCAAGGCTGGTATGCTACAACAGTACCACCTTGCTGCCCTTCATGTCACCACATGATTAGGCCATCTCTCATCAGAGATCATCGCAACTTTGGAGCATGCGGGTAGTTGCCTCACAAGCAACGAGGTACTCACCGACACTCATATGCCACGCACAAGCTTTCACGCAAACATGTAAACCACCTATCATATCAAAGGTTCAAACATGCTTGCCTGGTTCGGAGAAGTCGGAGTCTAGCTCGGCGAAGTTCGCGGCTCCGTCACCTCTTCCGGAACCTACGGCATAACGAAAACGGGCACTAACGTGAAAACCAACGCGTGCACAGAAACTTCTCCAAAAAATTTCCAAATAAAACCCATAAAAAACTAGACAAAATTTTAAGACTGTCAGAAAAAGAATCACTCAAAAATCCCTTTTTATTAAAAAGTTATAAAGGTTTCTGTCCAGGGACTCATCTGTAATGAAACAGAAAAGTTCCAGGGTTTAAACTGAGAAACCAGAAAACGCTTCGGAAAGAAATGCGCTAGCTAAGGAGGGAAAACATATTTTTCCCGAAGGCGCCAACAGAAAACGGTTCGAGGGAGAATAGAACAGAGGCTGACATGGGGGTCCACATGTCAGGTTTAAAAAGCTCGCCGGCGCCCGAAGACTGCGGTGGACGCCGGCGTCGAACCACGGCAAGTCAGGAGGATCGGAGGGTACCAAGAGCTTCAGCGTGTCCTTCCGCGTCGGTGGGTGGTGGACTCGACCGTCGGAGAGCACCACGTCGACGGCGACACTTTCTCCGGCGGACGGCGGCTCGGGTGATGGTGGGGAACTCCGGTGGCGAGCTGCAAACCTCGAATTGAAGCGCGGGTCAGAAGAGTGGATGCATAGGGAAGCTACTGGCAAGAGATGGGAGGCAGAGGTGCACGCACGGGAGCGAATCGAGCTGGATCCCGTGGCGGGTCGCGGCGGCCGGAGTCGAGGAAGGAGACCTCCTCGGGGCTCTTCCAGTGGCTAGGCGTGCTCTAGGTGGAGTGCAGGGATGGTGTGGGTTCGAGTTGAAGCTCGGGGCCTCTATTTATAGGCGGATCGAGGGGGTGGCCATGAACGGAGAATCTCCGGCGAGCAATTACGGCGAGTCAGTGGTTGAGCAGGGGGTTTGAGCGGCTTGCAGCATCAGTGAGGTTTACTGGTGCCGTTCCACTGCTAACCTCGGTTGGTCTTGGCGTAATGGCGTCGGTCCACGGTGGGGTGGCCGCACGGGCACGACGGCGGCAGAGAGCGCGCTCCGCGCCCTGCGGTTCACGACGAGAGTGGCAGCGTGTTCTGGGGAGTGGAAGGCCACGCGGCGAGCTCTGGTGGCTTGGGCGGCGCTGGGTGGCGCCGTCTGCGCCGCGCCTCCCTCTGGCGGCCGCAAAGCCGCCGCTGGCGTCGGTCACGGGGCGGCGCACCTCTTCCTGCTCGTCGCCGACGTCCGCAAGGTTCCAGGCGTTCGTGCGGTGCAGGGACAAGGGGGAGGGGACGGGGAGCAAGGCGACATCGGGGCACTATCGAGATCGACAACAAGTTCTGAAGAAAACAACAGTAGCACTGAAATGTTCTCTGAACTTTTCTGAACCTGATTTTGACAATGCACTGCAGGTGTTCGACAGAATGATTTGGCAATGAGAAAAAATTTCCTGGGGCTGGGACTTGGTGAGGTGACCACTCAATGCACCCAGAGGCTGCCTGATTTTACTTGGAATTTTTGGAGAAAGATTTGAATGAATTTCACCAAATTTGACAAATCTGGTCCAAACTTGCAGCAAGTGTAGTTTGAAAAATTTGAACTGAAGACCAGTGGATCTTCGTGGATCTTGGTTGAGGGTTCAAAGGACTAGGAAGGGGAATTGGTTTGGGGGCAAAAATCAAAGCAGAGATGGTAGCTCCTTTGTAAATCTCCAAGGGCTAGAATAGAAGGCAGAAATTTATTTGATAAGTTTTAAATGGAAAAATAATCATAGGGGGAGGTCCAACTTGCTGGATTTGATGCAAAACATGATCCAAAGATGAGGGAGGGTTAGGAGAGTGGATTTGCACTAAGGCCATGGCAAGAGAGAATTGTTGAAAGTGGTAAAGGATTATTCCAAAAGCCATAGTGCATTTTCAAAGAGATTTTCAAAAGTCATTTTCCCCAATGAAAAGCATTTTGTCTTGAGTCAAAATAAAAAGCAAGAACCTCCAAGACCAAAAACAGATCTTGGGTGAATCCAAATAAAAACTCTTGCCATAAAAAATATTTGAAAGGGAGAGTTCTTTGAAGAAAAATTTAAATCACCTCCCTCAAGTCAAATAAAATCTTTTGAAAAATCCAAATAAAATTTGGGTGTCACAACACCTACCCCCTTAGGAAAAATCTCGTCCTCGAGATTTCTGCTGATCCTCAAATAGATATGGATACTCTGCCTGGAGGAAATCTTCCCTTTCCCATGTAGCTTCATCCTCAGTGTGGTTGCTCCACTGAACCCTGAAAAATTTTGTCGTTTTCTGACGGGTCCTCCTTTCAGACTCTTCCAATATCTTTACTGGCCTCTCTCTGTAGGTGAGGTCTGGTTGCATATCAATGCTCTCATGAGGTACATGCTTCTCCGGGTTACTCACACATTTTCTCAACTGTGAGACGTGGAATACGTCATGGACGTCTGACAGCTCCTTGGGCAAGTCTAGTTGGTAGGCTACCGTGCCTCTTCGTGCCTTTATACAAAATGGTCCAATAAATCTCGGGGCTAGCTTCCCCTTAATTTTGAACCGTTGCAGACCCCTCATAGGAGATACTCGGAGGTATACGGAATCACCGGGTTCAAAGCTGACCTCACGATGTTTTTGATCATAGTAGCTCTTTTGTCGGCTCTGTGCTGTCTTGAGTCGGTCCCTGATCTGCTTAACTTTCTCCTCGGCCTCTTTAAGCATGTCTGGGCCGAAGATACGGCTGTCACCTGTTTCTGACCAATTCAGTGGGGTACGACACCTCCGTCCGTACAATGCTTCAAAGGGTGCCATTTGCAAGCTGGCTTGGTAACTGTTGTTGTAAGCAAATTCGGCATACGGCAAACTCTCTTCCCAGCTGGATCCATAGGTGAGCACACAGGCTCTTAGCATATCCTCTAGGATTTGGTTTACACGTTCCGTTTGTCCATCAGTCTGAGGGTGGTACGCTGTACTGAAAGCTAGTTGCGTGCCCAGAGCTTGTTGTAGGTGATCCCAAAATTTGGAGACGAATTGTGTGCCTCGGTCGGATATTATAGTCTTTGGGACTCCATGCAAGCAAACTATACGGGAGAGATAAAGTTTTGCCAGTCTTTGTGTGGAGTAGGTAGTCTTCACGGGAATGAAATGAGCAACCTTGGTTAGTCGGTCTGTGATGACCCATATGGCGTCATTTCCGCGTTGTGATCGGGGTCATCCGACAATGAAATACATTCCTATTTCATCCCATTTCCACTCCGGTATCCGGTTTGGCTGGAGTAGCCCCGCGGGCTTTTGATGCTTGGCCTTGATGCGCTGACATGAATCGCAACAAGCAATAAACGTGGCTATATCTCTTTTCATACCGTGCCACCAAAATCTTTCCTGAATGTCCTTGTACATTTTGGTCCCTCCAGGATGGATCGAGTATGGAGCGGTGTGGCTTTCGGTCAAGATTTGCTGCTTGAGTTCCTCAATGTTAGGTACGCAAAGTCTGTCTCCGTACCATAATGTTCCTTCACTATCTGTGACAAACTCTGAAGCCTTACCAAGGTTCATTTTCTTCTTTATACCTTCGATGCTGGGACGTCCCTGTTGAGCCTTCTTAATTTGTTCCACCAGGGTGGGTTGTATCTCCAGATTTGATACGGTGCCCTCAGAGACTAACATCATGTTGAGCCTAGCAAACTCTTGCTGAAACTCAGGCCTCAAGTTTTGCGGACCGTCATTGTCCGGGCTGGGGTTTCGACTGAGGGCATCGGCCACTACATTTGCTTTCCCTGGATGGTAGTGAATGCCGACATCATAGTCCTTGACCAATTCCAACCAGCGTCGTTGGCGTAAATTTAGCTCTGGCTGTGTGAAAATATATTTGAGGCTCTTATGGTCCGTATATATTTCACAGCGATTTCCCAATAGAAAGTGCCTCCACTCCTTGAGTGCATGTATGACTGCTGCTAGCTCCAAGTCATGTGTTGGGTAATTTTCCTCATGTTTTCGCAGCTGCCTGGAGGCATACGCGACCACTCTGCCATCCTGCATTAGCACACACCCGAGACCTTTTCGGGATGCGTCACAATACACTTCAAAACTCTTGTGTATGTCTGGCACAGTTAAGACCGGTGCGGTTGTCAGCTTCTTCTTAAGTTCTTGGAAGCTCTGCTCGCATGCTTCCGTCCATACAAATGTCTTGTCCTTCTTGAGTAACTGTGTTATAGGTTTTGCCACAGTGGAGAATCCTTCAATAAATCTTCTGTAATATCCGGCCATTCCTAGGAAACTCCGCACATCTGTAACGTTGGCGGGTGGCTTCCAGTCAAGTATGGCTTTGACCTTTTCTGGGTCTACGGCCACGCCTTCTTGGTTCAATATGTGGCCTAGGAAACCAACTTGCCTTAGCTAAAATTCGCACTTGCTAAATTTGGCTTACAACTGGTGTTTTCTTAATTCTCCCAAAACAATTCTGAGGTGCTCAGCATGCTCTTCTGGTGTCCTTGAG
Source organism: Triticum aestivum (assembly GCF_018294505.1). NCBI lineage: Eukaryota > Viridiplantae > Streptophyta > Magnoliopsida > Poales > Poaceae > Triticum > Triticum aestivum. The sequence goes on along the minus strand of NC_057814.1, from coordinate 64,098,710 downwards.
TAAACCAGAATATCGTCAATGAATACCACAACAAATTTGTCCATGAATTTCATGAACACTTTGTTCATGAGGTGGACGAAATATGCGGGGGCGTTCGTTAGTCCAAAAGGCATCACTGTAAACTCGTATAACCCATATCTGGAAGTGCATGCTGTCTTGGGGATATCTTCTGTCCGTACTTTCAGTTGATGATATCCTGACCTCAAATCAATCTTTGAGAACACCTTGGCTTGTGCGAGCTGGTCAAACAAATCATTTATCCGTGGCATCGGATATTTGTTTTTGATGGTGACCATATTGAGGGCTCGATAGTCTATACACAGTCTCAGCGTCCCATCCTTTTTCTTGGCGAACAACACAGGCGAACCCCATGGTGAGGAGCTGGCTCGAATAAATCCTTTGTCCAATAATTCCTTTATCTGCTTCTTCAACTCCACCAATTCTGAGGGTGCCATTCTATAAGGTTTCTTATAGATGGGCGCGGTGCCAGGTGCTAGTTCAATGCTGAATTCTATCTCTCGGTCTGGTGGCATGCCTGGTAGTTCTTCAGGGAACACATCAGGAAACTCGCATACCACTGGAACTTTTCTCAGTTCTGCAATGTCCATTTTGTTCAGTTTTGGTTGCTGTGATCGTGGCCTTTCTTGAGCGGAAACCCTTATTGTCTTGCCGTGATGGTGAGTGAGAATCACTGTCCGATTGAAACAGTCGATGAATCCTTTGTTGGTGGTCAACCAGTCCATCCCTAAAATGACATCCAGTCCTTTACTCTCCAACACGATGAGATTTGCTTGGAATTGTAGTCCATCGAACTCAATGACCACTCCTTGGCAGTAACCCTGAGCGATTTGCTTATTTCCGGGGGACTTGATGATCATAGATTTTTCCAAGGGAAGTATCGGAAAACCATGTTGTAAAACAAAACTCTTCGAAACGAACGAATGTGAAGCTCCAGAATCAAACAAAACCGTGGCAGGTACTGTGTTGACATGGAACGTACCGAGCATGATGTCTAGGGCATTCTGCGCTTCTTCCCTGGTCACATGGTTCAGGTGACCCTTCCTGTGGTTGTTGTTGGGATTGAAATTGTTGCGCCTGGGGGCTGGATTGTTTCCACCATTGTTTGGCTTGGGGGTCGAGTTCCTCGGCTTTGGGCATTGTTTAGCATAGTGCCCTTCTTCACCACAAGCATAGCAGGTGACCCCTGGACGGTACGTGTACTCCTTGTCTCTGGCATGAAACTGTCTGACGGGCCTTGGATCAGTCGTCGTGGATCTCCTTGCTTCTGTCCTTGGGACCTCAGTCTTGCTTCAGTTGCTGCGGGCAAGAGTCGTCTTGTCCCTCTTTCGCTTACGGAGATCTTCCAGACTACGGCGCTCATTCTCCAAGGTAATGGCCTTGTCCACCAGAGTTTTAAAATCCGGAAAGGTGTGTACAATCAGTTGGCATCTTAGTGCTGGTGCCAGGCCGTCCAGGAATTTTTCCATCTTCTTGTTTTCTGTCATGTGCTCGTCGTAGGCGTAACGAGATAGCTGGGTAAACTGACCATTGTATTCCGTCACTGACATGCCTCTCTGCTTCAGGTCATCAAACTCTCTCTTCTTGATTTTTATGATGCTCCTGGGGATGTGTGCCCCACGGAAGCCTTCCTTGAACTCTTCCCAGGTGATGTTGTGTTCACTGGGATGCATGTGTAGGAAGTTTTCCCACCATGCTGCAGCTGCTCCAGTAAGGTAGTGTGGTGCATAAAGCACCTTCTCATGATCTGAACACTGAGCAATAATCAGTTTCCTTTCAATGTCACGAAGCCAATCATCGGCTTCCAGCGGCCTATCGGTGTGAGCAAAAGTTGAGGGGCGAGTCTTCTGTAACTCAGATAACTTGGAATGTGGTTGATAGGGCTCACGGTGGTTTCCCATATTGATGACATGATTCATCATCTCTTGGTGCTGTTGCTGGCTTTGCTCGAAGAGACGGCATACTTGAGACAGGGCTGCTTCGCTGTCCTGTTGACTGGACTGTCCCTGAGTGAAGTTGTTGCTAGTCTGTGTCCCATAAACTTCTTCTGGCTGATTGGGCATGGAGCGAGTCCACGGACGAGACATTTTTCCAGTCTGGGGTATTATTTTGCAAAACCCATGAGAAAAATTGTGTAGCACAAGGAAAATCTTGCAAAGGCAACAATTTAAAAGACCTCAAGGTTTTTAAGAAAACATAAACGATTATGCACGGAGAAGAACCGCTTAGCATATATCTTACACGCGAAAAGCAAACACACGATACAGCACTCAGGATGTGCGTACACATTCCTGACATGTTATTTAGACTAGCGTACTCCTCCGGAAGGCAGCAAACACACCAATACAAACTAGCGTACAGAGGAAACACATCATACAAGCAGACATAACGCGCGGCTACTCGGCGCTCTCAGTCGGAGATGGTGAAGATTTCCTTCCCCTTGCCGATGGCAAGACTCAGCGGTCCAGGAGAATCAACCTCCACCTCCTCTCTAGCTGGCTCCTGGCGCGTAACGCTGCGCTGCGGTGATGGCGCGGGAGCGACAGGTTGTAGAGCGGGTGCGGCAGGCGGTGCAGCTCTGACTTGAGTAGGAGCGATGACTCGGTCGAACTCCTCAGTGGTAGGCAGACGGCGAGCAGTGGCCAAAACGGCCGGTGCATAAGAGGCTGAAGACGAGACGAATGTCAGAGGCGGTGCTGTGTGGAGAAGCTCCTTCCTGCTGGCAGGAGCGCCCCGGACTAAGTCCATGCGGGCAGCCACAAGATCGTCGACGAGGTTGTCGAAAGACTCCTCCAGGGCCTTGAGATACTCCACAACCATCTCGATGGCTTCATCTCGCTCTCCCCGATGGCAGGCGAATGCATAGTGACTGGTGTATGGCACATGGCATGGGAGGTAGCGGTAGCGACGAGTCTTCATCGTAGGAAGGATGTCCCGAAGACGAGCTATCGCCTCACGGGCAGCCATCTGCATGGCATGCCTCTCCGTAGGCATGGCCCTTCCCACAAAACGGAAGTGGCGAGCTGCAGAACGTCCTCCCTTGAATTGCACCACAGCCTGGTGCATAGACACATCGTCACTGAGCTTGTGCTGGTAGAGCGTGAACTCCGGGTGAGCCGCTGGCCCGATCGCGAGCTTGGTGATGGAGACGAGGAGCTTGACAAACCCCTCGGGCACGTTCGTGAACACTCGATTCTCACAGCTGCTGCCAGCCATCTACAAAAGTAGGCAAAAATTCTGAGTAGTCATGTCATAAATTTATGATGACCAACAGAAAATAGCTACAATTGCAAAATGCTGAAAAAGCACAAAAGACGCTAATAACCGATTAGCGATCGCACCTAGTGGCCTCCTACAGTCAGCCTGGCTCTGGTACCAAGCTTGTCACGACCGGTTTTTAATAAAATAATTATTGAGAGACCAATCCCTTTTACGGACCAGTAAGGAAGAATTCCTTCTCACTGGTAGACAATATCTTGGTCACAGAAGAAAAATACCAGGAGTACTGAATATAATACAAGGTTGAGCGGAGACTGCCCAACAATTTATTACATGCACGCCGATAAAACAAGACGGCGGATAGGGTGGCATAACTACTAACTCACGATAATAACGGTGGTGGAAATATCACCGCGAAGCGAGTGATATGACTCCTGAAGACTACAGCTCTTCGAGCGTCGGAGTGAGGCTCGAGGAGACTTATTGCGGGTGGCGGAAGCGTATATAATACAAGTGACCAATATCCGGGATCGCGCAGGACTGACTGGGACTCCTCTAGGCGTCGGACGCGCTATCAAACTCTTCATCCAAGAGATCGCCTTCGTCAACATCTGGCCAAATCAACAAGCCAGGTGAGTACTATGAAAGTACTCGCAAGACAGTTCGGACATAAAATATAACAAATGTAAACATGAAGCATATGAACAAGTTAACCAGTGCGTTCAGACATAGAGATAATAAATACTGGGTGCCAAACGAGGGTCTGAATGACTCCTCGAGAGGAAACTGCAAAAATAGTAATACTGGTGCCAAACGAGGGTCTGAATGACTCCTCGAGAGGAAACTGCAAGAATAATAATGCCACAGTCGGGCGTCGGGCGACACCACATAAAGGGCTTAGAACAGAAAATAAAGGCAGTGCATGCCACAGTCGGACGTCTGAGCGACATCTCATAAAGGGCTTATATTGCAAGTAATATACAAAACATGCCACAGTCGGACGTCTGAGCGACATCACATAAAGGGCTTATATTATAGCTTAATAATACAGTAGCTCGAGAACATAAATTATCACAATATGAAACAAAAATAAGGTTAGTCCATCCGCAGGAATAACAATTAAATTGGGTTTACCACTTAAGCTTGTTCGCCGGGAATATATTTCCACGAGGATAGATATAGATGTACCGATTACTCTACTTGATCATGGATACGATGACTTGGAAGGATTTGACTCTGCAGAGTTTGTACTTAACCACAGCCAACGGATTTCAGTAGTCACGGGGACTAGTTCCGTTTACGGTGTTTTGGAAGAAACGCGTCTAACCAGTACACACCCATTCAACATTCCGAAGCCAGGGATCACCCTCGGCAACGTTCAAGAAAAACCTTGAGACGGGGAGGCTACAACCTCGCGTAGCATGGGATCAAATTTCTATACGCGCGCTCTAAGGGGGTGCCCCCCCTCTCGGTCCCAACCGGAAACACCCATGCCCCCTGACCGGATGACTGGCTTTAATCCTGGGCCAAGGAACCATCATCCCGGCCCCTCTGTTTGGTGTGTACACGGAAAGAGGTTACCAACTTACTAAACCGCATCTTGGCAAAGAAACACGTGGTAGCACGGAAAGGAAAAGAACGATAACGTGACTCCGTCCACGTTAACGTCGGAAATTGTCGGATGACGCAAGGCTGGTATGCTACAACAGTACCACCTTGCTGCCCTTCATGTCACCACATGATTAGGCCATCTCTCATCAGAGATCATCGCAACTTTGGAACATGCGGGTAGTTGCCTCACAAGCAACAAGGTACTCACCGACACTCATATGCCACGCACAAACTTTCACGCAAACATGCAAAACACCTATCATATCAAAGGTTCAAACATGCTTGCCTGGTTCGGAGAAGTCGGAGTCTAGCTCGGCGAAGTTCGCGGCTCCGTCACCTCTTCCGGAACCTACGGCATAACGAAAACGGGCACTAACGTGAAAACCAACGCGTGCACAGAAACTTCTCCAAAAATTTCCAAATAAATCCCATAAAAAACTAGACAAAATTTTAAGACTGTCAGAAAAAGAATCACTCAAAAATCCCTTTTTATTAAAAAGTTATAAAGGTTTCTGTCCAGGGACTCATCTGTAATGAAACAGAAAAGTTCCAGGGTTTAAACTGAGAAAACAGAAAACGCTTCGGAAAGAAATGCGCTAGCTCAAAAGGGAAAACGTATTTTGCCCGAAGGCGCCAACAGAAAACGGTTCGAGGGAGAATAGAACAGAGGCTGACATGGGGGTCCACATGTCAGGTTTAAAAAGCTCGCCGGCGCTCGAAGACTGCGGTGCACGCCGGCGTCGAACTACGGCAAGTCAGGAGGATCGGAGGGTACCAAGAGCTTCAGCGTGTCCTTCCACCTCGGTGGGTGGTGGACTCGTCCGTCGGAGAGCACCACGTCGACGGCGACACTTTCTCCGGCGGACGGCGGCTCGGGTGATGGTGGGGAACTCCGGTGGCGAGCTGCAAACCTCGAATTGAAGCGCGGGTCAGAAGAGTGGATGCATAGGGAAGCTACTGGCAAGAGATGGGAGGCAGAGGTGCACGCACGGGAGCGAATCGATCTGGATCCCGTGGCGGGTCGTGGCGGCCGGAGTCGAGGAAGGAGACCTCCTCGGGGCTCTTCCAGTGGCTAGGCGTGCTCTAGGTGGAGTGCAGGGATGCTGTGGGTTCGAGTTGAAGCTCGGGGCCTCTATTTATAGGCGGATCGAGGGGGTGGCCGTGAACGGGGTTGCTCCGGCGAGCAATTACGGCGAGTCAGTGGTTTAGCAGGGGGTTTGAGCGGCCTGGCAGCATCAGTGAGGTTTACTGGTGCCGTTCCACTGCTAACCTCGGTTGGTCTTGGCGTAATGGTGTCGGTCCACGGTGGGGTGGCCGCATGGGAACGACGGCGGCAGAGAGCGCGCTCTGCGCCCTGCGGTTCACGACGAGAGTGGCAGCGTGTTCTGGGGAGTGGAAGGCCACGCGGCGAGCTCTGGTGGTTTGGGCGGCGCTGGGTGGCGCCGTCTGCGCCGCGCCTCCCTCTGGCGGCCGCAAAGCCGCCACTGGCGTCGGTCACGGGGCGGCGCACCTCTTCCTGCTCATCGCCGACGTCCGCAAGGCTCCAGGCGTTCGTGCGGTGCAGGGACAAGGGGGAGGGGACGGGGAGCAAGGCGACATCGGGGCACTGTCGAGATCGACAACAAGTTCTGAAGAAAACGACAGTAGCACTGAAATGTTCTCTGAACTTTTCTGAATCTGATTTTGACAATGCACTGCAGGTGTTCGACAGAATGATTTGGCAATGAGAAAAAATTTCCTGGGGCTGGGACTTGGTGAGGTGACCACTCAAAGCACCTAGAGGCTGCCTGATTTTACTTGGAATTTTTGGAGAAAGATTTGAATGAATTTCACCAAATTTGACAAATCTGGTCCAAACTTGCAGCAAGTATGGTTTGAAAAATTTGAACTGAAGACCAGTGGATCTTCTTGGATCTTGGTTGAGGGTTCAAAGGACTAGGAAGGGGAATTGGTTTGGGGGCAAAAATCAAAGCAGAGATGGTAGCTCCTTTGTAAATCTCCAAGGGCTAGAATAGAAGGCAGAAATTTATTTGATAAGTTTTAAATGGAAAAATCATCATAGGGGGAGGTCCAACTTGCTGGATTTGATGCAAAACATGATCCAAAGATGAGGGGAGGGTTAGGAGAGGGGATTTGCACTAAGGCCATGGCAAGAGAGAATTGATGAAAGTGGTAAAGGATTATTCCAAAAGCCATAGTGCATTTTCAAAGAGATTTTCAAAAGTCACTTTCCCCAAATGAAAAGCATTTTGTCTTGAGTCAAAATAAAAAGCAAGAACCTCCAAGACCAAAAACAGATCTTGGGTGAATCCAAATAAAACTCTTGCCATAAAAATATTTGAAAGGGAGAGTTCTTCTGAAAAATTTAAATCACCTCCCTCAAGTCAAATAAAATCTTTTGAAAAATCCAAATAATAACTTGGGTGTCACACTAAAGGGATGTCTATCTGAGTGGGAGTTCATTAATCAAATGAACTCAATTATCATGAACATAGTCAAAAGGTCTTTGCAAATTATGTCATAGCTTGCGCTTTAGTTCTACTGTTTAAGATATGTTCCTAGAGAAAATTTAGTTGAAAGTTGGTAGTAGCAATTATGCGGACTGGGTCCGTAAACTGAGGATTGTCCTCATTGCTGCACAGAGGGCTTATGTCCTTAATGCACCGCTCGGTGTGCTGAACCTCAGCGTCGTTTGTAGATGTTGCGAAACATCTGACATACACGTTTTGATGACTACGTGATAGTTCAGTGAGTAATGCTAACGGTTTAGAATTGTGGCACCAAAGACGGTTTTTTGAAACGTCGCAGAACATATGAGATGTTCCGAAGACTGAAATTGGGATTTCGGACTAGTGCCCATGTCAAGAGGTATGCGACCTCTGACAAGTTTCTTAGGCCTGCAAACTAAGGGAGAAAAGCTCAATCGTTGAGCATGTGCTCAGATTGTCTGAGTACTACAATCACTTGAATCGAGTGGAAGTTAATCTTCCAGATGAGATAGTGATGGTTCTCCTTACTCACTGCCACCAAGCTATTAGAGCTTCGTGATGAACTATAACATATCAGGGATAGACATGATGATCCTTGAGCAACTCGTGATGTTTGACACCGCGAAAGTAGAAATCAAGAAGGAGCATCAATTGTTGATGGTTAGTAAAACCACTAGTTTCTAGAAGGGCAAGGGCAAAAGGGATACTTCATGAAACAGCAAATCGTTTGCTGCTCTAGTGAAGAATCCCAAGTTTGAACCCAAACCCGAGACTAAGTGCTTCTGTAATGAGGGGAACGGTCACTGAAGCGGAACTACCCTAGATACTTGGTAGATGAGAAGGCAGGCAAGGTCGACAGAAGTATATTGGATATACGTTATATGAATGTGTACTTCACTAGTACTCCTAGCACCACCAGGGTATTAGATACCGGTTCGGTTGCTAAGTGTTAGTAACTCGAAATAAAAGCTGCGGAATAAATGGAGACTGGCTAAAGGTGAGATGACGATGTGTGTTGGAAGTGTTTCCAAGGTTGATGTGATCAAGCATCGCATGCTCCCTCTGCTATCGAGATTTGGTGTTTGCGTTGAGCATGATTGGATTATGTTTATCGCAATACGGTTATTCATTTAAGGAGAATAATGGTTACTCTGTTTATTTGAATAATACCTTCAATGGTCTTGCACCTAAAATGAATCTCGATCGTAGTGATACACATGTTCGTGCCAAAAGATATGAAATTGTAATGATAGTTCCACATACTTGTGGCACTGCCATTTGAGTCATATTGGTATAGAACGCATGAAGAAGCTCCATGTAGATGGATTTTTGGACTCAGTCATTTTTGAAAAGATTGAGACATGCGAACCATGTCTATTGGTATATATGCATGAAGAAACTCCATGCAGATGGATCGTTTGGACTCACTTGATTTTGAATCACTTGAGACATGCAAATCATACCACAAGGGCAAAATGACTGAAAAGCCTCGTTTTCAGTAAGATGGAACAAGAGAGCAACTTGTTGGATGTAATACATTTTGATGTGTGCAGTCCAATGAGTGCTGAGGCATGTAGTGGATATCGTTAAGTTCTAACTTCACAGATGATTTGAGTAGATGCTGAGTGCATTTACTTGATGATACACAAGTCTGAATTATTGAAAGGTTCAAGTAATTTCAGAGTGAAGTTGAAGATCGTCGTGACAAGAGGATAACATGTCTGTGATATGATCATAGAGATGAGTATCTGAGTTACGAGTTTGGCACACAATTAAGACATTGTGGAAAGTGTTTCACAATTAATACCGCCTGGAACACCATAGTGTGATGGTGTGTCCGAACATCATAACTGCACCCTATTGGATATGGTGCATACCATGATGTCTCTTATCGAATTACCACTATCGTTTATGGGTTAGGCATTAGAGATAACCGCACTCACTTTAAATAGGGCACCACGCAATTCCGTTGAGACGACACCGTTTAGAGAAACCTAAGTTGTCGTTTCTTAAAAGTTTGGGGCTGCGATGCTTATGTGAAAAAGTTTCAGGCTGATAAGCTCGAACCCAAAGCGGATAAATGCATCTTCATGGAAAACCCAAAACAGTTGGGTATACCTCCTATTTCAGATCTGCAAGTGAAAGTAATTGCTTCTAGAAACGAGTCCTTTCTCGAGGAAAAGTTTCTCTCGAAAGAATTGAGTGGGAGGATGGTGGAGACTTGATAAGGTTATTGAACCGTCACTTCAACTAGTGTGTAGCAGGGCACAGGAAGTTGTTCCTGTGGCACCTACACCAAATGAAGTGGAAGCTTATGATAGTGATCATGAAACTTCGGATCAAGTCACTACCAAACCTCGTAGGACGATGAGGATGCGTGCTACTTCAGAGTGGTACGTGATCCTGTCTGAGATATCATGTTGTTGGACAATACTGAACCTACGAGCTATGGAGAAGCGATGGTGGGCCCATATTCCGACAAATGGTTAGAAGCCATGAAATCCGAGATAAATGGATCTTTAAGAGGAAGACGGACGTGGACGGTAATGTTACCGTCTATGAAGCTCGACTTGTGGCAAAGAGTATTTCCACAAGTTCAAGGAGTTGACTACGATGAGATTTTCTCATCCGTAGCGATGCTTAAGTCCGTCGAAATCATGTTAGCGTTAGCTGCATTTATGAAATCTGGCACATGGATGTCAAAACAAGTTTCCTTACCAGTTTTCGTAAGGAAAGGTTGTATGTGATACAATCAGAAAGGTTTTGTCGATCCTAAGGATGCTAAAAGGTATGCTAGCTCCAGCGATCCTTCCATGGACTAGAGCAAGCATCTCGGAGTCAGAATATAAGCTTTGATGGAGTGATCAAAGTTTTTGGGTTTATACAAAGTTTGTTAGAAACTTGTATTTACAATAAAGTGAGTGGGAGCGCTACAACATATCTGATAAGTATATGTGAATGACATATTGTTGATCCGAAATGATGTAAAATTTCTGGAAAGCATAAAGGGTTGTTTGAAAGGAGTTTTTCAAAGGAAGACCTAGATAAAAGCTGCTTACATATTGGGCATCAAGATCTATAGAGATAGATCAAGACGCCCGATGATACTTTCAAAGAACACACACCTTGACATGATTTTGAAAGAGTTCAAAATAGATCAGCAAAGAAGGAGTTCTTGGCTGTGTTACAAGGTGTGAGTTTTGAGTAAGACTCAAGACCCAACCACAACAGAAGAGAGAGAAAGGACGAAGGTCGTCCCCTATGCTTCAGACATAGGCTCTACAGTATGCTATGCTGTGTACCGCACATGAAGTGTGCCTTGCCATGAGCTGGTCAAGGGGTACAAAAGTGATCCGGGAAAGGATCACATGACAGCGGTCGAACTTATCCTTAGTACCTAGTGGACTAAGGAATTTTCTCGATTATGGAGGTGAAAAGGAGTTCGTCGTAAAGGGTTACGTGGATGCGAACTTTGACACTAATCCGGATGACTCTGAGTAGTAAACCGGATTTGTATAGTAGAGCAATTATTTGAAATGGCTCCAAATAACGCGTGGTAGCATCCACAAGATGACATAGATATTCGTAAAGCACACACGGATCTGAAAGGTTCAGACCCGTTGACTAATAACCTCTCTCACAAGCATAACATGATCAAACCAGAACTCATTGAGTGTTAATCACATAGTGATGTGAACTAGATTTTTGACTCTAGTAAACTCTTTGGATGTTGGTCACATGGTGATGTGACCTATGAGTGTTAATCACATGGTGATGTGGACTAGATTATTGACTCTAGTGCAAGTGGGAGACTGTTGGAAATATGCCCTAGAGGCAATAATAAATAGGTTATTATTATATTTCCTTGTTCATGATAATCGTTTATTATCCATGCTAGAATTGTATTGATAGGAAACTCAGATACATGTGTGGATACATAGACAACACCATGTCCCTAGTAAGCCTCTAGTTGACTAGCTCGTTGATCAATGGATGGTTACGGTTTCCTGACCATGGACATTGGATGTCGTTGATAACGGGATCACATCATTAGGAGAATGATGTGATGGACAAGACCCAATCCTAAGCCTAGCACAAGATCGTGTAGTTCGTTTGCTCAGAGCTTTTCTAATGTCAAGTATCATTTCCTTAGACCATGAGATTGTGCAACTCCCGGATACCGTAGGAGTGCTTTGGGTGTACCAAACGTCACAACGTAACTGGGTGGCTATAAAGGTGCACTACAGGTATCTCCGAAAGTGTCTGTTGGGTTGGCACGAATCGAGACTGGGATTTGTCACTCCTTGTAAACGGAGAGGTATCTCTGGGCCCACTCGGTAGGACATCATCATAATGTGCACAATGTGACCAAGGAGTTGATCACGGGATGATGTGAGTTACGGAACGAGTAAAGAGACTTTCCGGTAACGAGATTGAACAAGGTATAGGGATACCGACGATCGAATCTCGGGCAAGTAACATACCGATAGACAAAGGGAATTGAATACGGGATTGATTGAATCCCCGACATCGTGGTTCATCCGATGAGATCATCGTGGAACATGTGGGAGCCAACATGGGTATCCAGATCCCGCTGTTGGTTATTGACCGGAGAACGTCTCGGTCATGTCTGCATGATTCCCGAACCCGTAGGGTCTACACACTTAAGGTTCGATGACGCTAGGGTTATAGGGAAAGCATGTACGTGGTTACCGAATGTTGTTTGGAGTCCCGGATGAGATTCCGGACGTCACGAGGAGTTCCGGAATGGTCCGGAGGTAAAGATTTATATATGGGAAGTCCTGTTTTGGTCACCGGAAAAGTTTCGGGTGATATCGGTAATGTACCGGGACCACCGGGAGGGTCCCGGGGGTCCACCAAGTGGGGCCACCAGCCCCAGAAGGCTGCGTGGGCCAAGTGTGGGAGAGGACCAGCCCCAGGTGGGCTGGTGCGCCCCCCACCAACGCCCAAGGCGCATGGGAGAGTGGGAGGGGGCAAACCCTAGGTCCAGATGGGCCTTAAGGCCCACCCTAGTGGCGCCCCCCCCTCCTCCCCTTGGCCGCACCCTAGATGGGTTTGGGGGCTGCCGCCACCCCTGGGGAGGGAAGCCTAGGTGGGGGCGCAGCCCTCCCTCTCCCCCTATATATAGTGGAGGCAAAGGGGCAGCCCAACGCACGAAGTTCTTCTTCTCTTGGCGCAGCCCTTCCCTCTCCCTCCTCCTCTCCCGCGGTGCTCGGCGAAGCCCTGCGGGATTGCCACGCTCCTCCATCACCACCATGCCGTTGTGCTGCTGCTGGACAGAGTCTTCCCCAACCTCTCCCTCTCTCCTTGCTGGATCAAGGTGTGGTAGACGTCACCGGGCTGCACGTGTGTTGAACGCGGAGGCACCGTTCTTCGGTGCTTAGATCGGAATCAACCGCGATCTGAATCGCTACGAGTACGACTCCTTCATCCGCGTTCTTGCAACGCTTCCGCATCGCGATCTACAATGGTATGTAGATGCACTCCCCTTCCCCTCATTGCTAGATTACTCCATAGATTGATCTTGGTGATGCGTAGAAAAATTTGAATTTCTGCTACGTTCCCCAACATGACCCCTGGCCTCTGCATCTGGGAGATGCATACGGCCACTTTATTGATTATTCTCGAGGACCTTACAAAGTATTACAACAATATGCCTGAATCCACCATCTTGGCAACATATGCCGCTACTCCTAGCCATACGATGAAGGGGTGCTAGCTGGGCCACTCTAACCACTCACCTAAGCCTAACATCAAAAGCTGGAAGCCCCAGCCGAGCCACATACCGGGTCTGGGGCACAATCCGGTCAGACGCACTTGTGTGTCGTCACCGCCATCTTCCACAGGTCCGTGTTCAGATCATATTGAGGCATCTACCTTGTCTGGCCACTCAGCCATCGACGTCACCATGACGCCAGACAGCTACCACCTCCTGCGCGAGTCCATCCCGCGCATCGGACGCCGAGCCTCCACAGCACCATGCCGCCGATAACCGCCGCCATCAATGTGTGAGATGAAGCACCGCTCCGCCGAGTCCGACAGGGCTGCTGAAGACCAAGCACCGTGGAAGAAGGACTCCGAGGCAGAGCACATAGGCGGCAGAGCGCCAACGCACCGCCACCAGACGAACTCCAACCACGCCACCAACCGCCGCCAAGCAACCAAAGCATCACATCCACCCCAAGCTCACCATGAACGACACCCCCAAGAGGGTGACGACGCCTGGAGCGCCGCTGTCGCTCGATCCGGCAAGGATTTGGGCTTTCGCCCGGCATACGAGCTGGGTGGAAGGAGGAGGGGAAGGAGGCAACCTCGACGGCGCCTACAAGAAGGGTACGACGCCCTCGGGCGTCGCCGCCGTCGTGGCCAGCACGGCTGGCCTCGGATTTCTCCGGAGCCACCTCCCACCTCCAGCCGCCAAACAGGTACAACTCCGGCGACAAAGGCCGCCCAAAGCAGGACCATCGGAGGCAGCCCTTGTTGAAGTAGACGGAGGCCTGATCTGGATCGGGCGCCGCCGAGACGCCTGCACCACAACCGCCACCTGTCGCCGCCTCGCCGCCCCCGCGGCCGAGGAAGAACGGCCAGCACCAACGAGCACCGGTCACCGCACACCCGGCGTCGATCCACCAGCCGAGGCCGCCGCCACGGATCCAAAGCCCCCCGAGGAAGAACGGGGCGGCCAGATCCTCGCGGCCACCTTCACCGGCGGCCGATTGGCAAGCCGGCGGCCACCTCCGGTGGAGACGAGGGAGAGGAGAGGTGGGGGAGAGGGCCGGCGGCGGGCTAGGGTTACGCCGCCCGAGTCGCCCCTGCGGGAGTGACGCGGGGGGAGTGGAGTTTCCCTGTTTACTACCCACCAGTGCTCAGGTCAGCAAAGTTCAGCTAAAAATACCCAGAGCATTACATGCAGTCAATTGTTATTTTCCTAAAATACACTACACATTGTATGATCACACAATAGATCTAACGAAAGAACTGCATGCAATGGAATAATAAATATTAAGAGCAGACCAACCAGTAAGGTGAGCTGCAGTTGTTTAATTTCCTCGATACACTTTGCTGATAGCAATCTCCATGGCTCTGTTTTGATCTACAGAGTATACCTTACAACTCCTTGACACATGAACCAGATAACAACCTTGAGTCATACTAATTATCTGAATCTACGTACGTGTCAAGATGGACTTCAGCACCAGCCCACCCATCATATTTAGGAACTCACAAAATAACCACTCGAGGCTCTCAACTTGCTCATCCCTCATAAAAAAATCCAGCTAATATAATGCTCTGAAAATGATTGTTCGCTCTTATAAAAAGGTCGAACAGCATGTCCTACAGATTGGTCCAGTATGAACCAGCTGTTACCATTCGCGCGCAACAGCCTCATATGCAAGACCGCCTGTTCTATGCGTCTAGATTCCCTTGCACAAGGCCGTGCTTGGATTGAGTGTAATCTAATACTGGTGTATCTGTTAGGAAAATATGCAACTTAGTATTATCAGAGGCAAAATGTCATCATATATACATGTACAGGGAAGGCCAAAGGCCAGAATGCAAAAGGCCAAAAGCCATCATAAATATAACTCTAACACACACACACACCCCCTCAAACTCATGGTGGATCCACAACACTGAGTTTGGAGAGGTAAAATCCAAGTTGCACTCTAGTTTGGGCCTTCGTGAAGAAATCCGCCAGCTGTAACTCGGAAGACACGTACTGAAGAGCAACAACATGGTCCTGTACACTAGCGTGCACAAAGAAAGCATCAACACCAATATGATTGGTAAGCTCATGCTTCACTGGGTCCCGCGCAATACTGATAGCACCTATACTGTCTGACAAGAGTGTAGTAGGTGTAGTAACAGTAACACCAAAATCCTCAAGTAACCAGCGTAACCAAGTCACCTCTACCGTGAGGAGAGCCATAGCTCGTAACTCAGCCTTTGCACTCGAACGGGAAACTGCAGTCTGTTTCTTCGTCTTTCAGGCAGTGAGAGAACCACCAAGAAAGACACAGTAAGAAGAAAGTGAATGGCGATCCGAAGGATCACTAGATTAGGTAGCATCCGAATAGGCCTGGCGCTGTAACGAGCCGGAACGAGGAAAGAAGAGACGGTGAGAGATCGTGCCACGCAGATATCGTTTGGTTTTTTTGACAGAAAGACTGTAAGGGAAACCCCTACAGTATAATTGGTGCAACAACCCCAAATTGCAAGTACCATGCCTTGAACCTGGGTGGGTCAGGCAGATATCATAGAACAAGAAGAAGGTGAGTATAGCGAACCGAAGTGGGAGAAGAAACAAACTGACTCAGGATATGAACAGGATAGGAGATATCCAGACGAGTGACAGCGAGATAGACAAGACTCCCAACAAGATGACGATAACGAGTTGGATCAGACAAGAGCTCGCCATCAGAAGCACGAAGGTGAACATTAAGGTCCATAGGAGTCTCAATAGTGCGCTCATCAGTAAGAGCCGGACTAGCAAGAAGATCTTGGATATACTTTTCTTGGAAAATAAAAAAAGCCATCAGAGGTGGAGAAATCTCAATCCGAAGAAAGTAACGAAGAGGACCAAGATCAGACATAGAAAACTGCTCACTGAGACGGGCCTTGACAAAGGCAATGTACTCAAGATCATCGCCGGTGATGATCATGTCGTCAACATATAGCAGCAGAAGGGTGCGACCACAAGCAGAAAGGTGGATACACAACACCGGATCATGAGCACTGGGCGAAAAACCAGCTGCAGTGACCATTGAGGCAAAACGCTCAAACCAAGCGCGGGAGCTTGCTTAAGGCCATAGAGAGAGCGACCAAGACGACAAACCATGCCATCAGGAACTGAATACCCAGGTGGTGGTTGCATATAAACTTCCTCATGCACCTCACCATTAAGAAAGGCATTATTAACATCAAGGTGAGACACGGACCAATGGCAAACAGAGGCCACGGCGAGAAGTGTGCGAACAGTGGTCGTATGGGCCATAGGAGCAAAAGTCTCATCGTAATCACGACCATGCTCCTGCTGAAAGGGCAGCAATCTCTTCTGCCATGCTAAACTGCCATTCAGGATGAACAATAGCATCTCGATAAGAAGTCGTCTCAACAACGGTCGAAAGACCATAGCGAGAAGGATAATATCGATCAGGGAGCGGACAAGGCCGAGAACGAAGACTATAAGTCGGCTGAGACGAGGAAGACGACACATCAGATGTAGAGGGCACATGAGTATACTTGAAGGAAAAATGCCCTTGAGGCAATAATAAAGTTGTTATTTATATTTCCTTATATCATGATAAATGTTTATTATTCATGCTAAAATTGTATTAACCGGAACCTTAGTACATGTGTGAATACATAGACAAACAAAGTGTCACTAGTATGCCTCTACTTGACTGGCTCGTTGAATCAAAGACGGTTAAGTTTCCTAGCCATAGACATGAGTTGTCATTTGATTAACGGGATCACATCATTAGAGAATGATGTGATTGACTTGACCCGTTCTCTTAACTTAGCACTTGATCGTTTAGTATATTGCTATTGCTTTCTTCATGACTTATATATGTTCCTATGACTATGAGATTATGCAACTCCCGAATACCGGAGGAACACTTTGTGTGCTACCAAACGTCACAACATAACTGGGTGATTATAAAGGTGCTCTACAAGTGTCTCTGATGGTACTTGTTGAGTTGGCATAGATCGAGATTAGGATTTGTCACTCCGATTGTTGGAGAGGTATCTCTGGGACCTCTCGGTAATGCACATCACTATAAGCCTTGCAAGTAATGTGACCAATGAGTTAGTTGCGCGATGATGCATTATGGAACGAGTAAAGAGACTTGCCGGTAACTGATAACCCACAAGTATAGGGGATCGCACCAGTTTTCGAGAGTAGAGTATTCAACCCAAATTTACTGATTCGACACAAGGGGAGCCAAAGAATATTTTCAAGTATTAGCAGTTGAGTTCTCAATTCAACCACACCTGGAAAACTTAATATCTGCAGCAAAGTTTTTAGTAGCAAAGTAGTATGGAAGTAACGGTAACGGTGGCAAAGGTAACAGTAGCAGTTTTGTAGTAATTGTAACATTGGCAACGGAAAAGTAACTAAGCGGATAACAATATGTGAAAAGCTCGTAGGCATTGGATCGGTGATGGAGAATTATGCCAGATGCGGTTCATCATGTAACAGTGATAACATAGGGTGACACAGAACTAGCTCCAATTCATCAATGTAATGTAGGCATGTATTCCGAAAATAGTCATACGTCCTTATGGAAAAGAACTTGCATGACATCTTTTGTCCTACCCTCCCGTGGCAGCGGGGTCCTAATGGAAACTATGGGATATTAAGGCCTCCTTTTAATAGAGTACCGGACCAAGGCATTAACACATAGTGAATACATGAACTCCTCAAACTACGGTCATCACCGGGAGTGGTCCCGATTATTCTCACTTCGGGGTTGCCGGATCATAACACATAGTAGGTGACTATAGACTTGCAAGATAGGATCAAGAACTCACATATATTCATGAAAACATAATAGGTTCAGATCTGAAATCATGGCACTTGATAACCCACAAGTATAGGGGAACGCAACAGTTTTCGAGGGTAGAGTATTCAACCCAAATTTATTGATTCGACACAAGGGGAGCCAAAGAATATTCTCAAGTATTAGCAGTTGAGTTGTCAATTCAACCACACCTGGATAACTTAGTATCTGCAGCATAATATTTAGTAGCAAAGTAGTATGGAAGTAATGGTAACAGTAGCAAAGTAATATTGTTGGGTTTTGTAGTGATTGTAACAGTAGCAACGGAAAAGTAACTAAGCGGATAACAATATGTGAAAAGCTCGTAGGCATTGGATCGGTGATGGAGAATTATGCCAGATGCGGTTCATCATGTAACAGTGATAACATAGGGTGACACAGAACTAGCTCCAATTCATCAATGTAATGTAGGCATGTATTCCGAAAATAGTCATACGTCCTTATGGAAAAGAACTTGCATGACATCTTTTGTCCTACCCTCCCGTGGCAGCGGGGTCCTAATGGAAACTATGGGATATTAAGGCCTCCTTTTAATAGAGTACCGGACCAAGGCATTAACACATAGTGAATACATGAACTCCTCAAACTACGGTCATCACCGGGAGTGGTCCCGATTATTCTCACTTCGGGGTTGCCGGATCATAACACATAGTAGGTGACTATAGACTTGCAAGATAGGATCAAGAACTCACATATATTCATGAAAACATAATAGGTTCAGATCTGAAATCATGGCACTTGATAACCCACAAGTATAGGGGAACGCAACAGTTTTCGAGGGTAGAGTATTCAACCCAAATTTATTGATTCGACACAAGGGGAGCCAAAGAATATTCTCAAGTATTAGCAGTTGAGTTGTCAATTCAACCACACCTGGATAACTTAGTATCTGCAGCATAATATTTAGTGGCAAAGTAGTATGGAAGTAATGGTAACAGTAGCAAAGTAATATTGTTGGGTTTTGTAGTGATTGTAACAGTAGCAACGGAAAAGTAACTAAGCGGATAACAATATGTGAAAAGCTCGTAGGCATTGGATCGGTGATGGAGAATTATGCCAGATGCGGTTCATCATGTAACAGTGATAACATAGGGTGACACAGAACTAGCTCCAATTCATCAATGTAATGTAGGCATGTATTCCGAAAATAGTCATACGTCCTTATGGAAAAGAACTTGCATGACATCTTTTGTCCTACCCTCCCGTGGCAGCGGGGTCCTAATGGAAACTATGGGATATTAAGGCCTCCTTTTAATAGAGTACCGGACCAAGGCATTAACACATAGTGAATACATGAACTCCTCAAACTACGGTCATCACCGGGAGTGGTCCCGATTATTCTCACTTCGGGGTTGCCGGATCATAACACATAGTAGGTGACTATAGACTTGCAAGATAGGATCAAGAACTCACATATATTCATGAAAACATAATAGGTTCAGATCTGAAATCATGGCACTTGATAACCCACAAGTATAGGGGAACGCAACAGTTTTCGAGGGTAGAGTATTCAACCCAAATTTATTGATTCGACACAAGGGGAGCCAAAGAATATTCTCAAGTATTAGCAGTTGAGTTGTCAATTCAACCACACCTGGATAACTTAGTATCTGCAGCATAATATTTAGTGGCAAAGTAGTATGGAAGTAATGGTAACAGTAGCAAAGTAATATTGTTGGGTTTTGTAGTGATTGTAACAGTAGCAACGGAAAAGTAACTAAGCGGATAACAATATGTGAAAAGCTCGTAGGCATTGGATCGGTGATGGAGAATTATGCCAGATGCGGTTCATCATGTAACAGTGATAACATAGGGTGACACAGAACTAGCTCCAATTCATCAATGTAATGTAGGCATGTATTCCGAAAATAGTCATACGTCCTTATGGAAAAGAACTTGCATGACATCTTTTGTCCTACCCTCCCGTGGCAGCGGGGTCCTAATGGAAACTATGGGATATTAAGGCCTCCTTTTAATAGAGTACCGGACCAAGGCATTAACACATAGTGAATACATGAACTCCTCAAACTACGGTCATCACCGGGAGTGGTCCCGATTATTCTCACTTCGGGGTTGCCGGATCATAACACATAGTAGGTGACTATAGACTTGCAAGATAGGATCAAGAACTCACATATATTCATGAAAACATAATAGGTTCAGATCTGAAATCATGGCACTCGTGCCCTAGTGACAAGCATTAAGCATAGCAAAGTCATGGCAACATCAATCTCAGAACATAGTGGATACTAGGGATCAAACCCTAACAAAACTAACTTGATTACATGATAAATCTCATCCAACCCATCACCGTCCAGCAAGCCTACGATGGAATTACTCACGCACGGCATTGAGCATCATGAAATTGGTGATGGAGGATGGTTGATGATGACGATGGCGGCGGATTCCCCTCTCCGAAGCCCCGAACGGACTCCAGATCAGCCCTCCCGAGAGCGATTAGGGCTTGGCGGCGGCTCCGTATAGTAAAACGCGATGAATCCTTCTCTCTGATTTTTTCTCCCCGAACACGAATATGTAGAGTTGGAGTTGAGGTCAGTGGAGCTCCAGGGGTCCCACGAGGCAGGGGGCGCGCCCTGGGGGGCAGGCGCGCCTCCCACCCTCGTGGACAGGGTGTGGGCCCCTGGCCTTGATTCTTTCGCCAATATTTTTTATTATTTCCAAAAATAATCTCCGTGAAGTTTCAGGTCATTCCGAGAGCTTTTACAAAGATAACACCATGGCAATTCTGCTGAAAACAGCGTCAGTCCGGGTTAGTTCCATTCAAATCATGCAAGTTAGAGTCCAAAACAAGGGCAAAAGTGTTTGGAAAAGTAGATACGACGGAGACGTATCAACTCCCCCAAGCATAAACCTTTGCTTGTCCTCAAGCAATTCAGTTGATAAACTTAAAGCGATAAAGAAAAACTTTTACAAACTCTGTTTGCTCTTGTTGTTGTAAATATGTAAAGCCAGCATTCAAGTTTTCAGCAAAGATTATGAAGTAACCATATTCACAATAACATTTAGGCCTCATGTTTACTCATGTCAATGGCATAATCAACTAGCAAGCAATAATAATAAATCTCGGATGACAACACTTTCTCAAAACAATCATGATATGATATGACAAGATGGTATCTCGCTAGCCCTTTCTGAGACCACAAAACATAAATGCAGAGCACGTTTAAAGATCAAAGACTGACTAAACATAGTAATTCATGGTAAAAGAGATCCAGTCATAGTCATACCCAATATAAACTAATAGTAATGCATGCAAATGACAGTGGTGCTCTCCAGCTGTGACACCCCAAAATTTTGACCTTGTTTTATTAATAAAAACTTTGCCAGTTGATTGAACTTTTCCATTTGTCTAGATTTACCCTTTTAATATTGTGGGTTTTTACCTCAAGTGGAAAACTTTCCAAAAAGTATTATTGGATTTGTATACTCTCTCGGTGAAACAACTCTTTATCAGTGGATTTAATTGCAAGAATTTCTTTTCCCTGAGCTTATTCTTTTAAAAATGATTTTTTCATGAACTTTGGGTCTCTGTTTCACTGCAACCATTTGATAAATGCTTTTAAAATTTCCACCAAAATTTGGGGATGTCACGTGATGTTTCCACATCACTTTTATGCAAAAATATCTTTTGGTTATTGGAGATTTTGAGCTCTACATCAAGTTTTCAAATCTGGTCCAGTAGGCATCTTTGCACTACAACCTATTTAAATATTTCTTTAAAAATTCTTCCAAGTGTTTGGAGATGTCAGTAGATGCATATAATTCAACTTCATGCAAGAACCCAGTGTTGTTCTTTGAAAAATTTGAGTGAATCAACCTCTTTTTCATTCTGGTCCAGTTTGGTGATTTGTACTTCAACCCTATTTTATTTTGCTCTAGTGCCCATGAGCTTTTTCCTGCTGGTAGCCCTCCCTACAAAACCCTTAAGTCCAGGAGAGTGGACCCATTGGAGGATTTTAAGTGCATGCAATGAGGCCTTTTTCTTTCTGTCCAAAACTGTAGTTTTGCAAAACTTGCACTAGCAAGTTTCTGGTTTTTCCCAAATGATCTTGCCATCATCACCTACATCTAGAGAGACCCTGATCTGGAGATTTTGGCCACTCCAAGAGTTGCCTAAATGCACTTAGCATTCTGTCGAACACTTGGTGTGCACAGTCAGTTTTGACATAAGTTTTAGTTTGCACTGTGATCTTGATCCTCTGACCCAGCAACCTTGTCCACTAAGACCCTAGCTACTCCTAACCTAGTCCTGTTAATTGCCAGCCTCCCTCTCTCACTCTAGGCTGCCCTGGTATTTCATCGAACACGTCCCGTGCATGCTCTGGGCGCGCCCAGAGCGCACGTTTTGCACGCGCACGCACCGAGCCGCCGCGTCGCACTGTCGCCCTCGCCGCGTCCCGCCCCTGGCCCTTGCTCGCCTGCAGAGCTGCGCACTATCCTCGCCCACTCACCAGTACCAGCCAAGCCGCCCCAGGCGCCCTACAGCGCCGCCGTCAGGGCCTTTGGCGGCACGCCGGCGTCGGCAGTGAGCTCCTGCTATGGTCGGCACCGCCCAAGCCACCCGCGCGCGCCAGCTGCCCCTGTGAACAGCTCGAGCTTATCCTGGAGCCCATCGGCACGCGCTCGTCGCCGGCACGTCGCCCTGCGGCTACAGAGCGACGGTCGCCGGCGTTCTTATCCTCGGCCGCCGCGGGACCAGCCTCGGGCGCCTATAAAAGGAGACCCCGAGCCCCTCCGAGCGCTCAGGCGACCTCAGGCCTCCCCCCTAGTGCTCCCCTAGCCGTGGATTGACCGGAAGAGGCCATCTCCCCCACCTCCTGCCGGTTCGGCCGTCGCTGCCTTCCGGTGCCATTCGTCGCAACCCGGCACTCCCTCACCCATCCAGCGCCACCACTCACTTCCCCTTGCTCTTGCGGAGCTGCCCAGCGCCTCAGCCTCGATCGGAAACCACCAGAGCCCAAAACCCACTTCACTCCCGTAGCCCCCGCCGCCGCGGAGCACACCGCCGGTGACTCCTCCCACCACCGTCGACCCAGCGACCACCGGGAGGACCGCCCCGGTCTGGCGGGTCCATCCCTGCCCTCAGGTGCCCTCGAGGAGCCGCCGTTCGTCGACGGCGATCGCCGGAGTCCCGCCCCATTCGGACAGAGGAAGAGGAGGGAGAGGGGGGAATGGTCAAACCTGACCAGTGGGCCCTCTGGACCCACTGTCAGTGACCCCCAAGCAACCCACGCTGGCTTAAGTGGTCACGTAAACGCCTGAGTACGTTTCCTCTGCTTCGAAAGCGTATTCTGTATCGAAACGTTTTCTTTTCTGGTTTTATTAAAAACAGAACTTTGACCAAACTTTGTCTGGCTATATCTTTTAAAATAAAACTCCAAATGAGTTGATTCTTTTTCCTACCTCTCTCAAATTCCATCTAGTTTATTTTAAGATTTATTTCAAAAATATTTGGGACAACTATTTGTAATGTTTTTGAAATAATTGTTATTTGAATATTTTTTTAAAATAGGAAATGGAGAGAGAAGAAAGCTTTCAAAAAAGTGCACCCTTTGCATACTCTTGAAGGCAAGCATTCTGAACTCTGGCATAATATTTTCGTGAGGTGTTTTGATACGGTTACAACACCACTTTGACTTGGAGCATACGTTATTTTTATGTAACGATAAAGTCACACGCATGAGTGCATATTGGAGATGTTTTGCTGTTAGTAATGGATATGCTGGTGTTAGTGTTCATCCTCGTGAGCTTCTCATGCATACCGGAAGGAAGCCGGGAAAGTCGTGGTCTTGGGTAGACATGAGCTTGTCCCTAGTTCCTCGTTGGGACGAGTATGTCCGGTATGGCATGGTGAGGCTTGATGAGTGGTGAGTTTATCTACTAATGGATATATATTGGTTATGCTAATCATTCGGAGAATACTTGGACCCCCTGAGTCGGTCGTAGGTCGAGTCTTGTTCAGTAACTTCCACTACTTGTTTTGTACTACCACTTGTCCCTGCCGCAGGTAGGGTATGGTTCAGTAAGTTGTCAACCCCTTAGCAAAGCACACACCGTACAGAGAGGCCATGGTGGAAGATACCGGATGCATCCGGTAGGCATGCCACCTGGTCCGGGGGCATGGGTGTTTCCTGTTGGGACCGAGAGGGGGGCACCCCTTAGAGCGCGCGATATAAATTTGATCCCATGCTACGTCGAGGTTGTAGCCTCCCCACTTAGAGTTTTGCTTGGCAGGTGTCGTGGGTGATTCCAGACACCGGTAAGTTAAGCTGGTGTGTGCAGGTCAGGCGTGTTTTCAATTAAAAGGCCGTAGGCGGAATTTGTCCCGATGGACTAAATAAATCTGTTACTCGTGGGTAAAGAGTACACCCTCTGCAGAGGTTATATCTATTCGAATAGCCATGTCCATGGGTAAGGACTTCAGTCGGAGATGGGTCTAGTGACGGTCTTCGGATGGAGAAACGGCTGAACTAGATCATTGGATTATGATTATGATAAAGACGGTCTTCGGATGGAGAAACGGCTAAACTAGATATTATTTATGACCTGTGACGTATGAGGATTATGTTTATTATTATTATGGACTAACCATTTACATTATTTGGATTATTGAGTATCCCTGGGACGGTTCTACCTCCTGGATATTCACTGTGATTATTCTTATATAAGCCCTCTCTGTGGTGTCGCTCAGACGCCCGACAGCGGCGTGCTTGTTATTCAATTATTCTTTATAAGCCCTTTATGTGGTGTCGCTCAGACGCCCGACTGCGGCGTGTTTGTCTTTTCCTTATTAATTATAAGCCCTTTATGTGGCGTCGCTCAGACGCCCGACTGCGGCATGTTTGTCTTTTATTTATTCTTCATAAGCCCTTTATGTGGTGTCGCTCAGACGCCCGACTAAGGCATGACTTATCTTTTTTTTTTGAGGCGTCGCTTCAGACACTCGATCAGTGCATTCTATTTTCTACTACCGTATTGCATATTCATATTTTACCTACTTGCGAGCATCATGGATTTCATTTATTTCGCGACAGACGTTGTCATCATAAGTATTTCGGAGCATGATTATCTCTTATTATATTATACCCGTGTTCATGATGTTTGCGAGTACATGCAAACGTACTCACTGGCTTGTCCCTGGCTATTGTCTTGGCCAGATTCCTTGCGTGGAGGAGAGCGTCATGATGACAGCCCCGGAACCTACGCAATGATGATAGTAGCCTCGCGAAGATAGGAGTTATCCTGGTCAGCTGTTCTTGTGGGAAATGGAGTCCCATAGACGCAGATGTACCACAAACCACTTCCGCCATCGACCACTAGAAACCAACTGTTGCACTCCTAGGCCACAATGGTCTTGTACTACATATTTTGTACTTTGCTTGGAATTCTTGTATCAAGTTGGTACCTCATCAGCTAACAGCAATCCTGGGGCTGGTGAGCACAGAGGCCATTTTTCTGGGAAATTAATATCCCGAAAATCCGGTCCTGACACAAGCTGGTGCTTTTAAAAAGAGGGTGATGACTCAACATAAAAGTAAATAGATAGGCCCTTCGCAGAGTGAAGCAAGGATTTGTAGAGGTGCTAGAGCTCGATTTTAAAGCAGAGATAAATAATATTTTGAGCGGCATACTTTCATTGTCAACATAACAACCAAGAGATGGCGATATCTTCCATGCTACACACATTATAGGCGGTTCCCAAACAGAATGGTAAAGTTTATACTTCCCCTCCACCAACAAGCATCAATCCATGGATTGCTCGAAACAACGAGTGCCTCCAACTAACAAGAGTCCCGGGGGAGTTTTGTTTGCAATTATTTCGATTTGATTTGTGTAAAGCATGGGACTGGGCATCCCGGTGACCAGCCATTTTCTCGTGAGTGAGGAGCGGAGTCCACTCCTCTTGAGAATAACCCGCCTAGCATGGAAGATACAGACAGCCCTAGTTGATACATGAGCTATTCGAGCATGCAAAACAGAATTTCATTTGAAGGTTTAGAGTTTGGCACATACAAATTTACTCGGAACGGCAGGTAGATACCGCATATAGGAAGGTATAGTTGACTCATATGGAATAACTTTTGGGGTTTAAGGGATCGGATGCACAAGCAGTATTCCCGCTTAGTACAAGTGAAGGCTAGCAAAAGACTGGGAAGCGACCAACTAGAGAGCGACAACAGTCATGAACATGCATTAAAATTAATAAAAATTGAGTGCAAGCATGAGTAGGATATAATCCACCATGAACATAAATATCATGAAGGCTATGTTGATTTTGTTTCAACTACATGCGTGAACATGTGCCAAGTCAAGTCACTCGAATCATTCAAAGGAGGATACCACCCTATCATACCACATCACAACCATTTTAATAGCATGTTGACACGCAAGGTAAACCATTATAAACTCCTAGCTAATTAAGCATGGCATAAGCAACTATAATCTCTAATTGTCATTGCAAACATGTTTATTCATAATAGGCTAAATCAGGAACGATGAACTAATCATATTTAC
The DNA here is from genome assembly GCF_018294505.1 of Triticum aestivum. NCBI lineage: Eukaryota > Viridiplantae > Streptophyta > Magnoliopsida > Poales > Poaceae > Triticum > Triticum aestivum. The sequence goes on along the minus strand of NC_057814.1, from coordinate 64,072,252 downwards.
AAAAAAAAGAGGTCGAGTTCATACCAGCTTCTCTCATCTCAATCAGTCCATCATATGTCGTCATTATTGCCTTTCACTTGCACGACGGAACGATGTGAATAATAATAATAGTGCACGTGCATTGGACTAAGCTGGAATCTGCGAGCATTCAATAAAAAGGAGAAGACAAGGCAATATGGGCTCTTGGTTAAATCAACAAGAATGCATAATAGAGACACTTTAACAATTTCATTATGGTCTTCTCCTATCGACCCCCAAAAGAAAAGAAAAGAAATAAAACTATTTACACGGGAAAGCTCCCAACAAGCAAAAGAAGAACGGGAAATCTTTTTGGGTTTTCTTTTTAATTATTACTACTACAGCAAGAAAAGTAAACTAGCTAAAAGCTGCAACTAATTTTTTTGGTTTTCTTAAGGTTTTTCAAACACACAAGAAGAAAGCATAAAAAGAAAATAAACTAGCATGGATGATACAATGAAAGAGTATGAGAAAAGACAACTAGCATGAGTGCGTGAACATAAATGTAATGTCGGTGAGAAATAGGTACTCCCCCAAGCTTAGGCTTTTGGCCTAAGTTGGTCTATTGCCACGGCTGGCCTGGCGGATATCCAAAGTTGTAGTTGGGGTCGTACTGAGATGCAGCGGCTATTGCATCGTGGGCGGCAGCTTGGAGGCGAGCTGCCCTCGTCCTCCTCTCGTACTCATTTGCCTCCTCCCTGGTTATGACATATCTCCCCTTTGTCTGAAAATCAAAGAGAGTAGGGGCAGGGAGAACAATATTGACGGCGTGACGCCTGTCAAAGATTAGTCGGTACTGGAGAGGCGGTTCATTCCTCTCAACAAATCGATGGTGAACCATGGCATTAAAATCTAGACAAGAAGGAGGCAATTCCATGTCATAATCACGAATAGGTACACCAAGAAAATTAGCTAAACGGGTTGCATAAATTCCACCAAAGAAATCTCCATTAAATCTATTATTATGCAACCTACGTGCAACAATGGCTCCCAAATTATAATGTTGATCTCCTAATACAACACTCCTGAGAACACTGACGTCAGGGACACACATGTGACATGCTTCATCCATACCATTTATGCACCTACCTATGAAGAGAGCAAAATAATGTATAGCAAGAAAATGAATGCTCCCTATGGTAGCTTGTGTTATGTCTCTAGATTCCCCTACAGTTATACTAGCAAGAAAATCTCTAAACTCAGATTTGCGAGGCTCAGTAGTGCTACCCCATTGTGGAAGTTTGCAAGCAATGTTAAAATCCTCCAAGTCCATAGTATAAGAATTTTCATAAAGATCAAACAGGACAATTTGAGAATTGCGTGAAGATGAAAATTCAAATGTCCTCACAAAGGAATCAGTGAGAGACTGGTACTGACGGCACTTATCTGCCTCGAAGCTCACAAGATAAGCGTTACGCACATATGCGTTAAATTCTTCCTTGATTCCTGCTTGATCCACGAAGTCCTCTGAAGGCCATTCACAAGCCCGCACTTGAGCTTCCCTTGGTGGTTCATCGTCGGCATCGCGCATTGCGAGCCTGGGTCCTTGCTTCCTTGAAGGACCACCTTGGTACATTTTCCTAAACATATTTCTTCCTCTTAGAAGGACTAGGTGCATCTACATTAGTTCTCTGAGAATCTTGCTTAATTATCTTGGGGTGACCTTCAGGATACAAAGGTGCCTGAGTCACATTACCTCCTCTAGTTGCAACTCTAACAACAAAATCATTATTCTTACTATTCAATTCATTGAGAAAATCATTCTGAGCTTTAAGTACTTGTTCTACTTGAGTGGTAACCATAGAAGCATGTTTACTAATGAGTTTAAGTTCACCTTTAACTCTAGACATATACTCACCCAAGTGTTCAATCATATAAGCATTGTGTTTTAATTGTCTACCAAAATAAGCATTGAAATCTTCTTGCTTAACCATAAAGTTATCAAAATCATCCAAACATTGGCTAACAAACTTAGTAGGAGGGATTTCAGCTTTATCATATCTATAGAGAGAATTTACCTTTACTACATGTGTCGTGTTATCAAGACCATGTGTTTCTTCAACAGGCGGTAAATTAAAACCATGTATTTCTTCAATATGAGGTAAATTCTTAACATCTTCAGCTTTAATACCCTTTTCCTTCATAGATTTCTTTGCCTCTTGCATATCTTCAGGACTGAGAAATAGAACTCCCCTTTTCTTCGGAGTTGGCTTAGGAGTTGGCTCAGGAAGTGTCCAATTATTTTCATTGGTCAACATATTATTCAATAGAATTTCAGCTTGATCAACAGTTCTTTCCCTGAAAACACAACTAGCACAACTATCCAGGTGGTTTCTGGAAGCATCGGTTAGTCCATTATAAAATATATCAAGTATTTCATTTTTCTTGAGAGGATGATCAAGCAAAGCATTAAGTAATTGGAGAAGCCTTCCCCAAGCTTGTGGGAGACTCTCTTCTTTAATTTGCACAAAATTATATATTTCCCTTAAAGCAGCTTGTTTCTTATGAGTAGGGAAATATTTAGCAGAGAAGTAATAAATCATATCCTGGGGACTACGCACACAACCAGGATCAAGAGAGTTAAACCATATCTTAGCATCACCCTTTAATGAGAACGGGAATATTTTAAGGATATAATAGTAGTGAGTTTTCCCATCATTAGTGAACAGGGTGGCTATATCATTTAATTTAGTAAGATGTGCCACAACAGTTTCAGATTCATAGCCATAGAGAGGATCAGATTCAACCAAAGTAATTCTATAAGGGTCGATAGAGAATTCATAATCCTTATCAGTAACAAAGATAGGTGAAGTAGCATAAGCAGGATCATACTTCATTCTAGCATTCAGAGATTTTTGTTTCAGCTTAGCTAGTAATTTCTTAAGATCACTTCTATCATTGCAAGCAAGAAAGTCTCTAGCATTTTCTTCATCCATAACATAGCCCTCAGGCACAACAGGAATTCATATTTAGGGGGAGAATCTTCATCATCACTTTCATCAATATTATCAGTTTCAATAATTTCCTTCTCTCTAGCCCTAGCAAGTTGTTCATCAAGAAATTCACCAAGTGGCACAGTAGTATCAAGCATAGAAGTAGTTTCATCATAAGTATCATGCATAGCAGAAGTGGCATCATCAATAACATGCGACATATCAGAATTAATAGCAGAAGCAGGTTTAGGTGTCGCATGATTACTCAAAAAAGAAGGTGAATCAAGTGCAGAGCTAGATGGCAGTTCCTTACCTCCCCTCGTAGTTGAGGGATAAAATTTTGTTTTCTCGTCTTTCAAGTTCTTCATAGTGACCAACAGATATAAATCCCAACTGACTCAAAGAATAGAGCTATGCTCCCTGGCAACAGCGCCAGAAAAAAGTCTTGATAACCCACAAGTATAGGGGATCGCAACAGTTTTTGAGGGTAGAATATTCAACCCAAATTTATTGATTCGACACAAGGGGAGCCAAAAAATATTCTCAAGTATTAGCAGTTGAGTTGTCAAATCAACCACACCTGGATAACTTAGTATCTGCAGCAAAGTATTTAGTAGCAAAGTAGTATGGAAGTAACGGTAACAGTAGCAAAGTAATATTTTTGGGTTTTGTAGTGATTGTAACAGTAGCAACGGAAAAGTAAATAAGCGGAGAACAATATGTGAAAAGCTCGTAGGCATTGGATCGGTGATGGAGAATTATGCCGGATGCGGTTCATCATGTAACAGTCATAACATAGGGTGACACAGAACTAGCTCCAATTCATCAATGTAATGTAGGCATGTATTCCGAATATAGTCATACGTGCTTATGGAAAAGAACTTGCATGACATCTTTTGTCCTACCCTCCCGTGGCAGCGGGGTGATACGTCTCCGTCGTATCTATAATTTTTGATTGTTCCATGCCAATATTATACAACTTTCATATACTATTTGGCAACTTTTTATACTATTTTTGGGACTAACATATTGATCCAGTGCCCAGTGCCAGTTCCTGTTTTTTGCATGTTTTATGTTTCGCAGAATATCCATATCAAACGGAATCCAAACGGGATAAAAACGGACAGAGAATATTTTTGGAATATTTGGAGAATTCCGGAAGAAAATCAACGCGAGACGGTGCCCGAGGTGGCCACGAGGCAGGGGGGCGCGCCCCTGACCCTCGTGGGCCACCCGTAAGGCGGTTGATGCCCTTCTTCGGATGCAAGAAAGCTAATTTTTTGGAAAAAATCACGGCGAAGATTTCAGTCCAATTGGAGTTACGGATCTCCATATATATACGAAACGGTGAAAGGGCGGCAGACGAGAACGCAGAAACAGAGAGAGACAGAGAGACAGATCCAATCTCGAAGGGGCTCTCGCCCCTCCCATGCCATGGAAACCAAGGACCAGAGGGGAAACCCTTCTCCCACCTAGGGAGGAGGTCAAGGAAGAATAAGAAGAAGGGGGCCCTCTCCCCCTCTCTTCCGGTGGCGCCGGAACGTCGCCGGAGCCATCATCATCACCGCAATCTTCACCAACAACTTCACCGCCATCATCACCAACTCTTCCCCCCTCTATGCAGCGGTGTAACCTCTCTCTTACCCACGGTAATCTCTACTTAAACATGGTGCTCAATGCTATATATTATTTCCCAATGATGTATGGCTATCCTATGATGTTTGAGTAGATATGTTTTGTCCTGTGGGTTAATTGATGATCGTAATTGGTTTGAGTTGCATGTTTTATTATTGGTGCTGTCCTATGGTGCTTTCCGTGTCGCGCAAGCGTGAGGGATCCCCGCTGTAGGGTTTGCAATATGTTCATGATTTTCTTATGGTGGATGGCGTCAGTGACAGAAGCACAGACCCGAGTAAGTAGGTTGTTTGCGTATGGGATAAAGGGGACTTGATGCTTTAATGCTATGGTTGGGTTTTACCTTAATTATCTTTAGTAGTTGCGGATGCTTGCTAGAGTTCCAATCATAAGTGCATATGATCCAAGTAGAGAAAGTATGTTAGCTTATGCCTCTCCCTCAAATAAAATTGCAATAATGATTACCGGTCTAGTTATCGATTGCCTAGGGACAAATAACTTTCTCGTGAAAAAAAGCTCTCTACTAAAACTAATTTAGTTGTGTCTTCATCTAAGCAACCCCTACTTTTTATTTACGCTCTCTTTATCTTCTTGCAAGCCTATCCAAAAACACCTACAAAGTACTTCTCATACTTGTTCTTGGTAAAGCGAACGTTAGGTGTGCGTAGAGTTGTATCAGTGGTCGATAGAACTTGAGGGAATATTTGTTCTACCTTTAGCTCCTCGTTGGGTTCGACACTCTTACTTATCGAAAGAGGCTACAATTGATCCCCTGTACTTGTGGGTTATCACGGGTTCCTAATGGAAACTAAGGGATATTAAGGCCTCCTTTTAATAGAGTACCGGACCAAAGCATTAACACATAGTGAATACATGAACTCCTCAAACTACGGTCATCACCGGGAGTGGTCCCGATTATTGTCACTTCGGGGTTGCCGGATCATAACACATAGTAGGTGACCATTGACATGCAAGATAGGATCAAGAACTCACATATATTCATGAAAACATAATAGGTTAAGATCTCAAATCATGGCACTCAGGCCCTAGTGACAAGCATTAAGCATAGCAAAGTCATAGCAACATCAATCTCAGAACATAGTGGATACTAGGGATCAAACCTTAACAAAACTAACTCGTTTACATGATAAATCTCATCCAACCCATCACCGTCCAGCAAGCCTATGATGGAATTACCCACGCACGGCGGTGAGCATCATGAAATTGGTGATGGAGGATGGTTGATGATGACGATGGCGACGGATTCCCCTCTCCGGAGCCCCGAATGGACTCCAGATCTACCCTCCCGAGAGAAATTAGGGCTTGGCGGCGGCTCCGTATCGTAAAACGTGATGAATCCTTCTCTCTGATTTTTTTCTCCCCGAACACGAATATATAGAGTTGGAGTTGAGGTCGGTGGAGCTCCGGGGGGCCCACCAGGCAGGGGGCGCGCCTCCCACCCTCGTGGACAGGCTGTGGGCCCCCTGGCGTTGATTCTTTCGCCAATATTTTGTATTATTTACAAAAATAATCTCCGTGAAGTTTCAGGTCATTCCGAGAACTTTTCTTTCTGCACAAAGATAACACCATGGCAATTCTGCTGAAAACAGCGTCAGTCTGGGTTAGTTCCATTCAAATCATGCAAGTTAGAGTTCAAAACAAGGTCAAAAGTGTTTGGAAAAGTAGATACGATGGAGACGTATCAGCACTCGGGCCCTAGTGACAAGCATTAAGCATAGCAAAGTCATAGCAACATTAATCTCAAAACATAGCGGATACTAGGGATCAAACCCTAACAAAACTAACTCTATTACATGATAAATCTCATTGAACCCATCACCGTCCAGCAAGCCTACGATGGAATTACTCACGCACGGCGGTGAGCATCATGAAATTTGTGATGGAGGAAGGTTGATGACGACGACGGCGACGGATTCCCCTCTCCGGAGCCCCGAACGGACTCCAGATCAGCCCTCCCGAGAGAGATTAGGGCTTGGTGGCAGCTCCGTATCGTAAAACGCGATGAGTCCTTCTCTTTGATTTTTTTCTCCCCGAACGTGAATATATAGAGTTGGAGTTGAGGTCAGTGGAGCACCAGGGGGCCCACGAGGCAGGGGGCGCGCCCAGGGGGGTAGGCGCGCCCCCACCCTCGTGGACAGGGTGTGGGCCCCCTAGCCTTGATTCTTTCACCAGTATTTTTTATAAATTCCACAAATATTCTCCAAGAAGTTTCAGGTCATTCCGAGAACTTTTATTTTGGCAAAAAAAAATAACACCATGGCAATTCTGCTGAAAACAGCGTCAGTCCGGGTTAGTTCCATTCAAATCATGCAAGTTAGAGTCCAAAACAAGGGCAAAAGTGTTCGGAAAAGTAGATACGATGGAGAGGTATCAACTCCCCCAAGCTTAAACCTTTGCTTGTCCTCAAGCAATTCAGTTGATAAACTGAAAGTGATAAAGAAAAACTTTTACAAACTCTGTTTGCTCTTGTTGTTGTAAATATGTAAAGCCAGCATTCAAGTTTTCAGCAAAGATTATGAACTAACCATATTCACAATAACACTTGGGTCTCACGTTTACTCATATCAATGACATAATCAACTAACGAGCAATAATAATAAACCCGGATGAAAACACTTTCTCAAAACAATCATAATATGATATAACAAGATGGTATCTCGCTAGCCCTTTCTGAGACCGCAAAACATAAATGCAGAGCACCTCTGAAGATCAAGGACTGACTAAACATTGTAATTCATGCTAAAAGAAGTCCAGTCATAGTCATACTCGATATAAATTAATAGTAATGGATGCAAATGATAGCGGTGCTCTCCAACTGGTGCTTTTTAATAAGAGGATGATGACTCAACATGAAAGTAAATAGATAGACCCTTCGCAGAGGGAAGCAGGGATTTGTAGAGGTGCCAGAGCTCGATTTTTGAAATAGAGATAAATAATATTTTGAGCGGCATACTTTCATTGTCAACATAACAACCGAGAGATCTCGATATCTTTCATGCTACACACATTATAGGCGGTTCCCAAGTAGAATGCTAAAGTTTATACTCCCCCTCAACCAACAAGCGTCAATCCATGGCTTGCCCGAAACAACGGGTGCCTCCAACTAACAACAGTCCTGGGGGAGTTTTATTTGCAATTATTTTGATTTGGTTTGAGCATGGGAATCGGTATCCCGGTGACCAGCCATTTTCTCGTGAGTGAGGAGCGGAGTCCGCTCCTCTTGAGAATAACCCGCCTAGCATGGAAGATACAGACAGCCCTAGTTGATACATGAGCTATTCGAGCGTGTGAATCCGGGCTGTAGCACTGGGCTAACAGGACTCCGGCAACCCGGGCTGTAGCAGGCTAGGCAGGACTCCGGATGTCACCGCGTGACATTTCCCCGAAGGGACAGACATAGGAATGAAGTGAATCACATGCCGGCCAGTCAAGTGTTCCGGAGCAGTAGTGCTGGGCTAGCAGGACTCCGGTGAACCGGGCTGTAGCGGACTACTATGGCTCATGGAAGCACAAGACTACATTTACCCATAAGAGAGGCTACCAAGGATAAACAACTAGGTTGTCGGATCCCACACATACCAAGCATTTCAATCATACACACAATATGCTCAATATGTGCAAATACAACATGGCATCACAACAAGACTCTACGGCTCAGAGTATTTATTCATTAGGCTCCGAAGAGCCAGATATTACAAACATGGGTCTCATGACCCAACATTCAGAGCATACAAGTCAAAGCACATGCAGAAGCTTAACATGTCTGAGTACAGACATCTACAAATGAAAAAGGTTGAGAAGCCTGTCTATCTACCAGATCCTGCCGAGGGCACAAGATCATAGCTGAGGTATCAAGCTAAACGTCGAAGTCCACACAGGACTACTAGCGAGACTGACGTCTCTCTACAAAACCTAAAATAAGCAAACGTGAGTACAAATGTACCCAGCAAGACTTACCTTAGGACTATCTACATATGCATCGGTATCAACAAAGGGGGTGGTGGAGTTTAACTGCAGCAAGCCAGCTTTGACTCGGTGGCTATCCTGAACTACGACTGCAAGTAACTCTTTTGAGGTGGCGCACACGAGTCCACATATTCACCATATCAATACACCATTATGGATCCGCACCCGTCTTCCTACGAGAACGCCATCCATAGCACTCACGCTTATCTTGCACATTTTAGAGTATCCACTTTCACTTGTCTATGAACTGTTATAGGCAACCCAGAAGTCCTTTACCGCGGACACGGCTATTCGAATAGATCATATTAACCCTGCATGGGTGTACTTCGTCACACACGCTCTCGCCACTTACCACCATGTACACGTCGTGTACCTCGGCAACCTTCAAGCGGAAGCCTGGCGAGGGAGTCGGCCACGACCTGACTAACCACACCAGTCTCTCGTCCAGGTTTATCGCCTATTCGGGTTCCATCCGCAAGGAGATCCGGCCGGGGTGTCGCTCACGGCCCCAAACGATGTGTGCAGGGTTCCCGAGCCCATCATCCGGGTGCCACTCGGTACACCAGGCCACGTGTGCCTAGTCTGTCCCAAGCCCACCTGTACCGGGTGCCACTTGGTAGACTACTAACACTACCTACAAACACCAGAAACTAGTTGCAACTCCTGGACAGAGATCGAGGCGGTTAATAAGCCGAGAGGGGTCGAGTTACCGGAACCCAATGTGTGGTAGTAACTGTTCATGGATCACAAACACAGAACTCAGTTCCCGAGGACGGCTTCAATGAGACAACCCACCATGTACTCCTACATGGCCTCTCACCGCTACCTTTACCAAATCGTGTTCACACACTTAGCTCTCACACAGTAGGACATGTTTACCACTTTTCCAATTCATTCCCGATGAATCAGACCTGACACAACTCTAAGCAATAGCAGGCATGACAAACAAGCATGAATGAGTAGGCACATCAGGGCTCAAACAACTCCTACTCATGCTAGTGGGTTTCATCTATTTACTGTGGCAATGACAGGTCATGCAGAGGAAAGGGGTTCAACTACCGCATCATGTAACAGATGAATCGTTGTTGTCCTAATGCAATAAAAGAGAGCAGGAGCGAGAGAGTGGGATTGTATCGAAATGAACAAGGGGGTTTTGCTTGCCTGGCACTTCTGAAGATAGCATTGAGTCTTCATCAGTGTCAACGATCACAGCGTCGGAACAGCGTCTACCGAGGGGAACAATACCGGCAACAGAGAAGGAAAACACAATCAATGCAATGCACAATATGATGCATGATCATGACATGTCAATATGCTGTGTTTTGAGCTAATGCAACTAGCAACATGTTAAATGGAGTTGGTTTGAACCCTAGGTTCAAATTCAAACTCCATATGTGAGGGTTTAAATGCCATTTATATGATTTGGCCTAAACAGCAGCCATAAATTTTTCTAACATGCATGAAAATGGTACAGAAGGATAGATTGGATTTTTCTGATCATTTTTCATATATAAATGTTTTCCATCTGAGTTATAGATTATTTCCTATGATTTTTAGAAGTTTATAGGATTTCCTGGAATTTCCTGAATTATTTTAAATCCAGAAAATTATTAACCGCGTCATCATTGCGTCACTGTGATGTCAGCAGGTCAACAGGGGCTGGTCCGGGTCAAACCTGACCAGTGGGACCTGCCTGTCAGTGACTAACCTAACTAATCCAGATTAATTAGCGCTAAACAAATACTAAGCTAGTTTAGTTAAGAGCATGGGCCCACACGTGCGTGACTCAGGGGGAGTCAAACTGGGGTCAAACCGGGTCAAACGAGGTCAAACCTACCGGCGTTTAGCCGCCAGCGAGGCCAGACGCGGCGGCGAGCGACGGGTTTGCCCTACGGGGCGCCGTTTGGCGCGCGGAGCACAGCTATGGGATCCGGACGCTCGTCCGCATCCAACCGTGGGGGTGGCGCGGCCGGGAAGTGGCCGGAGTGGCGCCGGCGACGAGCTATGCGGCTGCCGGGGTACGGGTGTAGTCGAACCCGTAGCTAGAGGGCGCGGAGAGGGGCGTGCGATGGTGCTACGGGCTCCTGGCGATGCGGTGAAGCTAACGGCCATGGTGGTGCGACCGTTGGATGGCCAGAGCCTCGTCGGCGACGAGCTCGGCGGCGGCGCGTGCGGGTGAGCTACGTGCAGTTGCTACGGAGGTCGAGAGCAAGAACGGGAAGGGGGAGAAGGTAACGGAGCTCACTGCGGTCACGTAGAAGCAAGCGGCGCGGTCGGGGACAGGCTGACGACGTCGGGAGGTCGCCGGCGATCTCGGCGACCGAGAGGTTGAAGACGACGCCGTGACGATGGAGCAGGGGTTCCGGCGTGGTGTGAATCGACGGAGGGAACATGGGCAGCGTGGCGATGCTCGTGGACATGTCGGGGAGGCGAGGGGAGCACGGTGGGCGCGACTACGTGGGCGGGACGGCGACGGCTGCTTCGGCCAAGGCGAGGAGAGGGCGAGAGAGAGAAGCAGGGGGGAATGAGGTGTCGGGGCGGTCGAGCGGGCGACATGGGCGTCATCCAGATCCTCCAGAGGCGCGGGCGGCAAGCAGATGACGCCGTGGCGCGCGCGGCGGCGTCGCGGTGTCCCTCCTCTGCCTAGTGGCAGAGGTAGGGGATGACTGGCACGGCCGGCTGGGCTGGGCCTCTGCTGGGTCGCGGGTGGGCGCCAGGTAAGTGGCCTCTGGCCTTTCTCTCTCTCTCTGTTAATAATTTGTTCTGTTTTCTATTTTTTCTATTATGTTTTGATTCAGTTCAAAGACCAAACCATTTTTCAAAATTCATGAAAATAATTGTGTAAACCAAATGGACTTATCCAAAGCTACACAACAATTTCCAGAATTATTGAACATATATTTATTATATAACAAATATAGATCCAATTCAAATATTTATTGGATTAATTCAAAGGCCCAAAATAATTATGTTAAACCTTCCAAAAATATTGGTTTGAATTTTATTCTTGCCAATATTTTTCAAGTTTTAACAGGGACATTTTCTTAGGCTTCTTTGAGAAGATTTTAATGTTGATCATTTTTAAAAGGTTTCTGAGGCTTTGAAAATTCCTCAATTCAAATTTCATTTGAATTTAAACATGATGCATGGAGGCAAGAAAAATCAAGCAAGGGCTGATCTGGGGCTGTGACAGCTCACCCCCACTAAACAAGAATCTTGTCCCGAGATTCAAGACGTGAGGTAAGAAGACAGAGGGGGTACGAGCTAACATGATCTTCACGATCCAAGTTGCACTTCATAAGAACATTGATTCGATCACCATCTTTGTCTCGATGTCTTGCTCTGAGAACTCCAACCGACAAGACAACAAGAGGAAAGGGAGAACTCTAGAAGGATCGATCTTCTCGAATATCGAACAACTCAGGATCAACTCATGGATGGAGGCATTGAAACATCTCTCGAGCTGAGTGGCAAAACATGCACCGGGAGGGACGGAAGAAACAATTTGACGAGGGTTTCAAAGTAGCAAGGAAAAATTGCCATGATTCCATAACGGGGCACCTTGGGGAAGCTGACTCGTAGAGCTATTCCCTTAAGCGGCCAAAAGAATTACTTTTGATACAAAGATCATTGAAACTCTCTAAACCGGCCCAAGGAAAATCGCAAACGATCATTTGAAGGAGTTCAGAGAAATGGCATACTCAGATCGGAAAGGAAACTATGGTTATGGGGCAACTCTGCAAACGGAAGGCACATTCCCGTTGATACCGGGGATATAACCTAGGGTCTGAGTATGCTCTCCAGAACTTGAGCATTTCCATATTCATCAAGGTTTTACCAACACCCGTGCCAAGGATCCTGGCAACACATCATACTACCATGATGAACGGTGATGGAGGATGCAGGTGCAAAGGAGGACAACACTTTCTCAGATTTCACCTTAGCGAAGCCAAGGGAGCAAAATTTGGATGATCGACCGAGAGATATTTAGCACTCCGCTTCTGATGTTCTCCTTGATGTTCTAGCGTAACCCATTAGATGTGGTTTGGTATCTTGAACATCAAGTAGTAGGTCGGACTTCGGGAGCGCAGGAATCCATAAGGAATAACTAGTGGAATAAATCCTAAGAAATCCTTATGGGGAGGTGACCAACTTTATCAATCAGGATACTACAATAATAGGTCTTCCGGCTGGGTGTGTTGGCCAAGACATCCACTTACCGAGTTACACAGACCAATATTATAGTTCTTGGGAGGCGTTCCAACCATCATATCTGCCTGAGATTCAGATCTGGCTGGTAACAGGATATTTCAGACTGCATGTCCGGAAAAAGGAAGTTTGCAACACAAACCGACGGGATGGCGTTGTGAGGTTCTCGGGACATGAACTTTGGTAGCAAGCTCCAAAACATGAGCGGGTTCTGCTACAAACATGTGAACACATTGTCCTAGATAAGCATGGCCACAGAGTAGTCTTACAATAAAACACTACCGAGTTCTGGTTGGGAACCATCTTCGAGGATATCGAAGCCCTTGCATAAGTCCGGATCCTAAGAAGGAACTTCTTCTCCTTGAACAAATCAATCAGTGGCTTGGTGTGCTAGGGATACATATAGAATGAAGGTTGCAAGTCTCCAAACCACGGTATACTTCGCACATATGCATGACCGACTTGGGACAATTCCAGAGGAAGCAAAACAAGCTTTCTCGAGTTCACGGCGGCAACTTGCATCGATTGCACATAGACCAGAGGAAGTCACTTCTTCCATCCAAACATATCCTTCATGAGGTAGCACGAAGAAAATGCTAGCACAAGTTTCCAACACTAACTTAATGTTCAACATGAATCATGGAGGAGACAAGATGCTGCTGATGGGATCAACAGCAACTCATCGGAATTTCCATATCACTGGACTTCCACCATCATGTGAACACGGTGATAGCATTGGTCAGATCCAAAAGATATAATGGTGTATGCTCAAGGGATCAACCACGAGTAAGACAACATTACGGACACCATTGGTTCTGATTTGATTTGACGATAGCCCATACTCAAATCAAAGTTTGGACAAGACAGTAGATCCAACAATTGATCGCGAGGATCAATCAATGAATATAACATCTTTCTTCAACACACATACAAGATATCCCTTAAGATGAACTAAGCCAGGCAAGCTTTTATCTTCCAACTCTCCAAGTTGTTGTTTAGCTTGACCAACTAGCTCAGGGTTATCCAACACAGATTCTTGGAGAATGGGTGGTTTGGAGGAAAACCAACACGATCACGAACTCAACATAGCGGTCAGGTGACAACCTGGTAATACATCCGAGAAGATATTCGGAACATCATGAACCACCGATATGTTACTAAGCTCGAGAACGATCTTGCTTTTCAGGGCAAGACGATGTGATCCAGAGAGTGATGGATTGACGAAACAATCCTATCTCGTTGATCGAGGAGTGCACCAGGGAAAATGGACTAGGTCGCACGATAGATCTTAGGATGACGATTCACTAACCGGCATACTAAGGATGAGAGTATTGTCCATTAACTACCAAGCAATAGAGTTGCTAGGAGTATTGATTTCACACATCACAATTCACTTGTCGGTATTCCGGTTGTAATAACACGGGGACCGAGGAATGAACGATGATGGCGAGGAGTATCACTAAATCAAGAATTCATAAGAGGTGGTGCAATGCTCATGACACTCTTGACATAAAGATGGTAACACTCCAAGGTAGAACAGAACAAAAACTGGATTGGCATTTTCATCTGTGGAATACAACTACTTTGACCCAATCCTAGATATGGACGAGGTACCGGAGTTTGTTTCTCCTAGTCATTCCGGAATAGAATGGCTTGACAGACCACAAGAATAATAGGCATCGATGAACACGATCGCACACATACCCTTGACTATCAATTGATAGATGAAGGTCGGAATACAGCTAAAGAGGGACAACCCAAAAGAACATATGATTATCTGAGTTGTGGATGCATGGATTAGTATGTCGAACAAATTCAACATATTTCTTCCGGATAACCCATGCATAAGAGGAAGGACTGGCAGAGTCACAATATGAATGGAGTACTCCTCAAGAGCGCCCTGGTTGTGATCTTTTGGTTAAAAGAACTTCTGCCATAATGGTTCATGGTATTTGGAAGAAGGAAATACCACGGACCTCGAGGACTATCGCAAAGGTTACTAATATCCTAAAGGTACGAGCAACACTATCAAAACGAGGTAAGTAGGGTGAATCTCGGGTTCAAGAACCCAGGAATAGAATGCCTACTAACTAAATGGCATCACGGGATGCTTTCGGGAATAATGGCCAGAATCATCACACTGGAAATACAGAACATGGCCAGATTACTAGGTGATACCCTAAGATACCTAGGGTCATAATAATAGTTCCAACATACATGTCGAGGCAATAGAATACCTCAACTCACCGATTGGTGTGGTTAAACTGGCGCAAAGGAACATCGAGAACGGGAGGAAGGAATTTGCAAATGCATCAGACTATTGTAGAAACCTGGGATGACTCGGACAACATAACGGCTGTAAATGCTTAAAGGATTTGGGACATCCTGCAAAATAGTGGCATAACCACTCAGGATCACGATATAAGGGTTCCGAGATCAACTGTCAACACATGGAAGTAGTAGAAACTGAACTGAGGCTTCAGACCAACAATCCTACGAGTCTACGGATTAGTAACACGTGATCCTGAAAGAAAGATGAGAAGCCTAGTTCTTAATCCCCGTAGAAAAGAAGAGGATGACTCAGATTAGAAGGGCATAAGGTAAAGGAGTAAAAAGAGCCTTACATTCCCTTCCACAAACAATTCCCTTACATAACTAAAGCATTTCTAGACTCAACTTCGACCAGTTTGGCTTGGTAATCCTACAGGCAGTCAGGCTCTGATACCAAAGCTGTCAGGACCCCGATTCCAAGCCACATCGATCTAGCCGGTAACACCTCATATCACTTTGTGGCCTCACGCACGGTATTCCCACGGGTGTCGCCTTACCATGGCCAGGGACTGTTTGCGCCTTTTGGCTCACGTATATGATAGTGTCGCTAGCATCCATATGACAGAGAACCCGGGCCGACATGACTAGTCGTGAACCCAAAGTGGCACTAACTTACGGGGACAGGCATACATGAATCAACATCGAGCATGTCGGTCAGCAGCGTGTGAATCCGGGCTGTAGCACTGGGCTAACAGGACTCCGGGAACCCGGGCTGTAGCAGGCTAGGCAGGACTCCGGATGTCACCGCGTGACATTTCCCCGAAGGGACAGACACAGGAACGAAGTGAACCACATGCCAGCCAGTCAAGTGTTCCGGAGCAGTAGTGCTGGGCTAGCAGGACTCCGGTGAACCGGGCTGTAGCGGACTACTATGGCTCATGGAAGCACAAGACTACATTTCCCCATAAGAGAGGCTACCAAGGATAAACAACTAGGTTGTCGGATCCCACACATACCAAGCATTTCAATCATACACACAATATGCTCGATATGTGCAAATACAACATGGCATCACAACAAGACTCTGCGACTCAGAGTATTTATTCATTAGGCTCCGAAGAGCCAGATATTACAAACATGGGTCTCATGACCCAACATTCAGAGCATACAAGTCAAAGCACATGCGGAAGCTTAACATGTCTGAGTACAGACATCTACAAATGAAAAAGGCTGAGAAGCCTGTCTATCTACCAGATCCTGCCGAGGGCACAAGATCGTAGCTGAGGTATCAAGCTAAACGTCGAAGTCCACACGGGACTACTAGCGAGACTGACGTCTCTCTACAAAACATAAAATAAGCAAACGTGAGTACAAATGTACCCAGCAAGACTTACCTTAGGACTATCTACATATGCATCGGTATCAACAAAGGGGGTGGTGGAGTTTAACTGCAGCAAGCCAGCTTTGACTCGGTGGCTATCCTGAACTACGACTGCAAGTAACTCTTTTGAGGTGGCGCACACGAGTCCACATATTCACCATATCAATACACCACTATGGATCCGCTCATGTCTTCCTACGAGAACGCCATCCATAGCACTCACGCTTATCTTGCGCATTTTAGAGTATCCACTTTCACTTGTCTATGAACTGTTATAGGCAACCCAGAAGTCCTTTACCGCGGACACGGCTATTCGAATAGATCATATTAACCCTGCAGGGGTGTACTTCGTCACACACGCTCTCGCCACTTACCACCATGTACACGTCGTGTACATCGGCAACCTTCAAGCGGAAGCCTGGCGAGGGAGTCGGCCACGACCTGACTAACCACACAAGTCTCTCGTCCAGGTTTATCGCCTATTCGGGTTCCATCCGCAAGGAGATCCGGCCGGGGTGTCGCTCACGGCCCCAAATGATGTGTGCAGGGTTCCCGAGCCCACCATCCGGGTGCCACTCGGTACACCAGGCCACGTGTGCCTAGTCTGTCCCAAGCCCACCTGTACCGGGTGCCACTTGGTAGACTACTAACACTACCTACAAACACCAGAAACTAGTTGCAACTCCTGGACAGAGATCGAGGCGGTTAATAAGCCGAGAGGGGTCGAGTTACCGGAACCCAATGTGTGGTAGTAAATGTTCATGGATCACAAACACAGAACTCAGTTCCTGAGGACGGCTTCAATGAGACAACCCACCATGTACTCCTACATGGCCTCTCACCGCTACCTTTACCAAATCGTGTTCACACACTTAGCTCTCACACAGTAGGACATGTTCACCACTTTTCCAATTCATTCCCGATGAATCAGACCTGACACAACTCTAAGCAATAGCAGGCATGACAAACAAGCATGAATGAGTAGGCACATCAGGGCTCAAACAACTCCTACTCATGCTAGTGGGTTTCATCTATTTACTGTGGCAATGACAGGTCATGCAGAGGAAAGGGGTTCAACTACCGCAGCATGTAACAGATGAATCGTTGTTGTCCTAATGCAATAAAACAGAGCAGGAGCGAGAGAGTGGGAATTTATCGAAATGAACAAGGGGGTTTTGCTTGCCTGGCACTTCTGAAGATAGCATTGAGTCTTCATCAGTGTCAACGATCACAGCGTCGGAACAGCGTCTACCGAGGGGAACAATACCGGCAACAGAGAAGGAAAACACAATCAATGCAATGCACAATATGATGCATGATCATGACATGTCAATATGCTGTGTTTTGAGCTAATGCAACTAGCAACATGTTAAATGGAGTTGGTTTGAACCCTAGGTTCAAATTCAAACTCCATATGTGAGGGTTTAAATACCATTTATATGATTTGGCCTAAACAGCAGCCATAAGTTTTTCTAACATGCATGAAAATGGTACAGACGGATAGATTGGATTTTTCTGATCATTTTTCATATATAAATGTTTTCCATCTGAGTTATAGATTATTTCCTATGATTTTTAGAAGTTTATAGGATTTCCTGGAATTTCCTGAATTATTTTAAATCCAGAAAATTATTAACCGCGTCATCATTGCGTCACTGTGACGTCAGCAGGTCAACAGGGGCTGGTCCGGGTCAAACCTGACCAGTGGGACCTGCCTGTCAGTGACTAACCTAACTAATCCAGATTAATTAGCGCTAAACTAATACTAATCTAGTTTAGTTAAGAGCATGGGCCACACGTCAGTGACTCAGGGGGAGTCAAACTAGGGTCAAACCGGGTCAAACGAGGTCAAACCTGCCGGCGTTTAGCCGCCGGCGAGGCCAGACGCGGCGGCGAGCCACGGGTTTGCCCTACGGGGCGCCGTTTGGCGCGCGGAGCACAGCTATGGGATGCGGACGCTCGTCCGCATCCAACCGTGGGGGTGGCGCGGCCGGGAAGTGGCCGGAGTGGCGCCGGCGACGAGCTGTGCGGCAGCCGGGGCACGGGTGTAGTCCAACCCGTAGCTAGAGGGCGCGGAGAGGGGCGTGCGATGGTGCTACGGGCTCCTGGCGATACGGTGAAGCTAACGGCCATGGTGGTGCGACCGTTGGATGGCCGGAGCCTCGTCAGCGACGAGCTCGGTGGCGGCGCGTGCGGGTGAGCTACATGCAGTTGCTATGGAGGTCGAGAGCGAGAACGGGAAGGGGGAGAAGGTAACAGAGCTCACTGCGGTCACGTAGAAGCAAACGGCGCGGTCGGGGACGGGCTGACGACGTCGGGAGGTCGCTGGCGATCTCGGCGACCGAGAGGTTGAAGACGACGCCGTGACGATGGAGCAGGGCTTCCGGCAAGGTGTGAATCGACGGAGGGAACATGGGCAGCGTGGCGATGCTCGTGGACACGTCGGGGAGGCGAGGGGAGCACGGTGGGCGCGACTACGTGGGCGGGACGGCGACGGCTGCTTCGGCCATGGCGAGGAGAGGGCGAGAGAGAGAAGCAGGGGGGAATGAGGTGTCGGGGCGGTAGAGCGGGCGACATGGGCGTCGTCCAGATCCTCCAGAGGCGCGGGCGGCAAGCAGGTGACGCCGTGGCGCGCGCGGCGGCGTCGCGGTGTCCCTCCTCTGCCTACTGGCAGAGGTAGGGGATGACTGGCACGGCCGGCTGGGCTGGGCCTCTGCTGGGCCGCGGGTGGGCGCCAGGTAAGTGGCCTCTGGCCTTTCTCTCTCTCTCTGTTAATAATTTGTTCTGTTTTCTATTTTTGCTATTATGTTTTGATTCAGTTCAAAGACCAAACCATTTTTCAAAATTCATGAAAATAATTGTGTAAACCAAATGGACTTATCCAAAGCTACACAACAATTTCCAGAATTATTGAACATATATTTATTATATAACAAATATAGATCCAATTCAAATATTTATTGGATTAATTCAAAGGCCCAAAATAATTATGTTAAACCTTCCAAAAATATTGGTTTGAATTTTATTCTTGCCAATATTTTTCAAGGTTTAACAAGAACATTTTCTTAGGCTTCTTTGAGAAGATTTTAATGTTGATCATTTTTAAAAGGTTTCTGAGGCTTTGAAAATTCCTCAATTCAAATTTCATTTGAATTTAAACATGATGCATGGAGGCAAGAAAAATCAAGCAAGGGCTGATCTGGGGCTGTGACAACATGTGTGAACAAGTGCCAAGTCAAGCCACTCGAATCATTCAAAGGACGATACCACCCTATCATACCACATCACAACCATTTTAATAGCATGTTGGCACGCAAGGTAAACCATTATAAACTCCTAGATAATTAAGCATGGCATAAGCAACTATAATCTCAAATTGCCATTGCAAGCATGTTTCATTCATAATAGGCTGAATCAGGAACGATGAACTAATCATATTTACAAAAACAAGAGAGGTCGAGTTCATACCAGCTTCTCTCATCTCAATCAGTCCATCATATATCGTCATTATTGCCTTTCACTTGCACGACCGAACGTTGTGGATAATAATAATAGTGCACGTGCAATTGGACTAAGCTGGAATCTGCAAGCATTTAATTCAAAGCAGAAGACAAGGTAATATGGGCTCTTGGTTAAATCAACAATAATGCATATAAGATCCACTTCAACATTTTCATCATGGTCTTCTCCTCTCGACCCCCAAAGAAAAGAAAAGAAATAAAACTATTTACACAGGAAAGCTCCCAACAAGCAAAAGAAGAACGAGATAACTTTTTAGGTTTTCTTTTAATTACTGCCACTACCAGCATGGAAAGTAAACTAGCTAAAAGCTACAACTAATTTTTTTGGTTTTTTCTTAAGGATTTTCAAACACACAAGAAGAAGGCTAGAAAAGAAAATAAACTAGCATGGATGGTACAATGAAAAAGTGAACATGAATGTAATGTCGGTGAGAAATACGTACTCCCCCAACCTTAGGCTTTTGGCCTAAGTTGGTCTATGCCCACGGATCAAAGCTGCTCTCTCCGGTGTACTGAGGAGGATCCTCAGGGTCCCACTGGTTAGCGATCTCCTCCGGAACCCACTGATAAACAGACTGGCTGTGAGGATCAAGTGGTGGCTCCGGCTCGGGCTCCGGAACTGATGTTAGGCTACGGTAGGCATGAATGGCCTCCGGCGGAACAAGGTACTTGCCTGAAAATATGTTGAACAAAGAAGGAGCAAGCAAGGTAATAGTCTCAAAGTAATTTTTATCAAATATCAGTCTATAGTTAAGCATCTTTTTCTTATTCTTAACAAAAAATTCATGTGCTACCATACTCTTATAGTCTAGAAAAATAGGACGCATCAACTTTTCCTCTTTCTCATAGTGTCTAATAGGTATCTCAAAATATTTAGCAAGACGCGAAGCAAAGATACCTCCAAAGATGGGACCCTTCGTATGGTTTAGATTTAAGCGCTTAGCAACAATAGCGCCTAAACTAAAAGTGGTATCACAAAACAAAGCGTGGCACAGAATAACAATATCAGGAGCACTAAGATTTCCACAGTTCCCACGACCAATTAAGCATCTACTAGCAAATATTGCAAAGTAACGTAGAACAGGAAAGTGTATGCTAGTAATTCTTGCATTGGAAACCTTCCTCGTCTCCCCTACAGCGATCATATCAATAAACCCTTCCACATCGTTTCGTTACGATGTGGTTCCTCTATGCTGCCCTCAAAGGGCTTTTTGCAAACTCCACAAAAATCATAAAGTGACATCTCCTTATACTCATCATATAAATAAAAATCCACCGAAGGTGGTGATCTCCTAGCATGGAAATGAAAATTTTGCACAAAAATATTAGTGAGTAGGAGATACTGATCGAGCTGGTCGCGGAGGAAGTCGGTGAGTCCTGCATTCTCAGCCAAATAATAAAAATCATCATGAATCCCGGCTGCCTTTAAGAACTCATCACAAGGCCATTCACACGGAAGAACCTCCGCAGTACGAGGGAGATTATATTTAGGCTTCTTATCCTCTTCACTTTGCTTATCCTTCGAGCTTCGGCTCGAAGAGCCCCTCAATAATCTCTTCATCATTTTCTGAAAATTTCTGAAATTTTTAGTAACTTTAAAATAAAAGTGAACCAAACTCAACAAAATTGATAGCAACTACTCCCACAAGTGCCTAGAGACTATATCATGCATTAGAACTACTTGGACCAAATAAATTTGACATGCAAGCTCAAGAACAGGGTCACCTAGGCAGCAAAAATTCGCAATGAATAAAGCACTAGAACAAAAACTGATTGGACCATTGGAGGAGTCACATACCGAAGAACAATCCCCCAAAGCAGTTTTGTGAGTGGAGCCTTGAGCAAGGAGATCGAAAATCGCAGCAAGATGAGCTAGACCACGAGTTTGATCTAGGTGGGGATTTTTTCTGGAGGAAGGAGTGTGTGGGTGCTGGAATAAGTGGAGGGGGCCACCAGGGGCCCACGAGGCAGGGGGCGCGCCCTGGACCCTCGTGGCCAGGTGCTGTCTCCCCCTACTGTGTTCTCAGTGCCAGATATTCTTAAATATTCTAGAAAAAAATCATATTTCAATTTCAGGTTATTTGGAGAACTTTCATTTTCGGGGTATTTTTTTATTGCACGGATAATTCAGAAAACAGACAGAAAATACTATTTTTGCTTTATTTAATCTAAATAACAAAAAGTAAAAAGAGGGTACACAGAGTTGTGCTTTCTAACTTCATCCATCTCATGCTCATCAAAAGGAATCCACTAACAAGGTTGATCAAGTCTTGTTAACAAACTCATTCTGAATCGCACGAAACTGGAGAATTTTTGAATAGCACTAGGTTACCTCAACGGGGATATGCACGTCCCCAATAATATGAATATCATATTTCTTCTTGACAGTAGGAATTGGAAATTCAAAACCTCCAATAGTAATAGTTGGAACTTTTCCAATAGAATTGATACTGTGGACTTGAGGTTGTTTCCTCGGAAAGTGTACCGTATGCTCATTACCATTAACATGAAAAGTGACATTGCCTTTGTTACAATCAGTAACAGCCCCTGCAGTATTCAAGAAGGGTCTACCAAGAATAATCGACATACTATCGTCCTCGGGAATATCAAGAATAACAAAGTCCGTTAAAATAGTAACATTTGCAACCACAACAGGCACATCCTCACAAATACCGACAGCCATTTGCAAAGATATTTCAGTAGGTGTCAACTTATTCAAATCAAGTCTACGAAATAAAGAAAGAGGCATAAGACTAACACCAGCTCCAAGATCACATAAAGCAGTTTTAACATAGTTTCTTTTAATGGAGCATGGTATAGATGGTACTCCTGGATCTCCTAGTTTCTTAGGTATTCCACCCTTAAAAGTAATTAGCAAGCATGGTGGAAATTTCAGCTTCCGGTATCTTTCTTTTATTTGTAACAATATCCTTCATGTATTTAGCATAAGGGTTTATTTTAAGCATATCAGTTAAACGCATACGCAAAAAGATAGGTCTAATCATTTCAGCAAAGCGTTCAAAATCCTCATCATCCTTTTTCTTGGATGGTTTAGGAGGAAAAGGCATGGGTTTCTGAACCCATGGTTCTCTTTATTTACCGTGCTTCCTAGCAACGAAGTCCCTCTTATCATACCGTTGATTCTTTGATTGTGGGTTATCAAGATCAACAGCAGGTTCAATCTCTACATCATTGTCATTGCTAGGTTGCGCATCAACATGAACATCATCATTAATATTATCACTAGGTTCATGTTCATTACCAGATTGTGTTTCAGCATTAGAAATAGAAATATCATTGGGATTCTCAGGTGTGTCAACAACAGGTTCACTAGAAGCATGCAAAGTCCTATCATTTTTCTTTTTCTTCCTCTTAGAAGGACTAGGTGCATCAACATTAGTTC
Organism: Triticum aestivum; assembly: GCF_018294505.1. Lineage (NCBI taxonomy): Eukaryota > Viridiplantae > Streptophyta > Magnoliopsida > Poales > Poaceae > Triticum > Triticum aestivum. Next base: position 64,048,894 of record NC_057814.1, on the reverse strand, counting down.
TCTGAGAATCCTGCTCAATTCTCTTAGGGTGGCCCTCAGGATACAAAGGTTCCTGACTCATTTTACCCCCTCTAGTCATAACTCTAACACCATTTATCATTTTTCTTGCTATTTAATTCAGTGATCAAATCATTTTGAGCTTTAAGCACTTCTTCTACTTGAGTGGTAACCATAGAAGCATGTTTACTAATAAGTTTAAGTTCACCTTTAACTCTAGACATATAATCACTCAAGTGTTCAATAATATAAGCATTGCATTTCAATTGTCTACCAACATAGGCATTCAAGTTTTCTTGTTTAACAATAAAATTATCAAGCTCATCTAAGCATTGGCTACCTGTGTCGGGTTATCAAGACCATGTATTTCTTCAATAGGAGGTAAATTAAGACCATGTATTTCTTCAATAGGCGGTAAATTCTTAACATCATCAGCTTTAATACCTTTTTCTTTCATAGATTTCTTTGCCTCTTGCATATCTTCAGGACTGAGAAATAGAATACCCCTTTTCTTCGGAGTTGGCTTAGGAGTTGGTTCAGGAGGTGTCCAATTATTTTCATTAGTCAACATATTATTCAATAGCAATTCAGCTTGATCAATTGTTCTTTCCCTGAAAACACAACCAGCACAACTATCCAGGTGGTCTCTGGAAGCATCGGTTAGTCCATTATAAAAGATATCAAGTATTTCATTTTTCTTGAGAGGATGATCAGGCAAAGCATTAAGTAATTGGAGAAGCCTCCCCCAAGCTTGTGGGAGACTCTCTTCTTCAATTTGCACAAAATTATATATTTCCCTTAAAGCAGCTTGTTTCTTATGAGCAGGGAAATATTTAGGAGAGAAGTAATAAATCATATCCTGGGGACTACGCACACAACCAGGATCAAGAGAATTAAACCATGTTTTAGCATCACCCTTTAATGAGAACGGAAATAATTGAAGGATATAGTAGTAGCGAGTTTTCTCATCATTAGTGAACAGGGTGGCTATATCACTTAATTTAGTAAGATGTGCCACAACAGTTTCAGATTCATAGCCATAAAAAGGATCAGATTCAACCAAAGTAGTTATCTCAGGATCGAAAGAGAAATCATAATCCTTATCAGTAATGCAGATAGGTGGTAGCAAAAGCAGGGTCATATTTCATTATAGCATTCAAAGATTTTTTTTCTTTCAGCTTAGCTAATAATTTCTTAAGATCACTTATATCATTGCAAGCAAGAAAGTCTCTAGCAGTTTCTTCATCCATAACATAACCCTCAGGAACAACAGGCAATTCATATCTAGGGGGAATCGTTATCATCACTTTCATCAATATTATCAGTTTCAATAATTTCATTCTCTCTAGCCCTAGCAAGTTGTTCATCAAGAAATTCACCAAGTGGCACAGTAGTATCAAGCATAGAAGTAGTTTCATCATAAGTATCATGCATAGCAGAAGTGGCATCATCAATAACATGCGACATATCAGAACTAATAGCAGAAGCAGGTTTAGGTGTCGCAAGTTTACTAAAAACATAAGGCGAATCAAGTGCAGAGCTAGATGGCAGTTCCTTACGTCCCCTGGTAGTTGAGGGATAAATTTTGGTTTTCTCGTCTTTCAAGTTCCTCATAGTGATCAGCAGATATAAATCCCAAGTGACTTAAAGAATAGATCTATGCTCCCCGGCAACGGTGCCAGAATATAGTCTTGATAACCCACAAGTATAGGGGATCGCAACAGTTTTCGAGATTAGAGTATTCAGCCCAAATTTATTGATTCGACACAAGGGGAGCCAAAGAATATTCTCAAGTATTAGCAGTTGAGTTGTCAATTCAACCACACCTGGAAACTTAATATCTGCAGCAAAGTATTTAGTATCAAAGTAGTATGGAAGTAACGGTAACGGTGGCAAAGGTAACAGTAGCAGTTTTGTAGTAATTGTAACAGTGGCAACGGCAAAGTAAATAAGCGAAGAACAATATACGAAAAGCTCGTAGGCATTGGATCGGTGATGGAGAAATGTCGGATGCGATTATTCATGCAACAGTTATAACATTGGGTGACACAGAACTAGTTGCAATTCATCAATGTAATGTAGGCATGTATTCCGAATATAGTCATACATGCTTATGGAAAAGAACTTGCATGTCATCTTTTGTCCTACCCTCCCATGGTAGCGGGGTCCTATTGGAAACTAAGGGATATTAAGGCCTCCTTTTAATAGAGTACCAGACAAAAGCATTAACACTTAGCGAATACATGAACTCCTCAAAGTACGGTCATCACTGGGAGTGGTCCCGATTATTGTCATTTCAAGGTTGCCGGATCATTACGAGGAGTCTCAAAATGGCCGAGACATAAAGATTGATATATTGGATGACTATATTCGGACACCGGATGAGTCCCGGGGGTTGCCGGATAACTATCGGAGTGCTGGGGGGTTATCGGAACCCCCAGGGGAACTAATGGGCCAATATGGGCCTTGTGTGAGAGAGAGAGGAGGGGACCATAGGGCTGTCCGCCCCCCCCCCCCCCCCCCCTTGACGAGTCCAAATTGGACAAGGAAGGGGGGCGGCGCCCCCTCTTTCCCTCCCTCTCTCCCTCTCCTTCCTTCCCCTTCCTCCTCCTAGTTGGACTAGGAAAAGGGGAGTCCTACTCCTACTAGGAGGCGGACTCCTCCCCTCCTTGGCGCGCTCCAAGGGCCGGCCGGCCTCCCCCCTTTGCTCCTTTATATACGCGGGCAGGGGGGCACCCCAGAACACACAAGTTGATCATTATTCTCTTAGCCGTGTGCGGTGCCCACCTCCACCATAATCCACCTCGGTCATGTTGTTGCAGTGCTTAGGCGAAGCCCTGCTCCGGTAGCTTCATCATCACCGTCATCACGCTGTCGTGCTGACGAAGCTCTCCCTTGACACTCAGCTGGATCGAGAGTTCGTGGGACGTCACCGAGCCGAACGTGTGCAGAACGCGGAGGTGTCGTACTTTCGGTACTCGGATCGGTCGGATCGTGAAGACGTACGACTACATCAACCGCGTGTCATAACGCTTCCTCTTACGGTCTACGAGGGTACGTGGATGACACTCTCCCCTCTCGTTGCTATGCGTCACCATGATCTTGCCTGTGCATAGGAAATTTTTGAAATTACTGCGTTCTCCAACAGTGGCATCCGAGCCAGGTTTATGCATAGATGTTATACGCATGAGTAGAACACGAGTGAGTTGTGGGCGATAATAGTCATACTGCTTACCAGCATGTCATACTTTGATTCGGCGGTATTGTTGGCTGAAGCGGCCCGGACCGACATTACTCGTATGCTTACATGAGACTGGTTCTACCGACGTGCTTCGCACACAGGTGGCTAGCGGGTGTCAGTTTCTCCAACTTTAGTTGAATCGAGTGTGGCTACGCCCGGTCCTTGTTGAAGGTTAAAACAGCACATACTTGACGAAAAATCCTTGTGGTTTTGATGCGTAGGTAAGAACGGTTCTTACTCGGCCCATAGCAGCCACGTAAAAGTTGCAACAACAAAGTAGAGGACGTCTAACTTGTTTTTGCAGGGCATGTTGTGATGTGATATGGTCAAGACATCATGCTAAATTTTATTGTACGAGATGATCATGTTTTGTAACAGAGTTATCGGCAACTGGCAGCAGCCATATGGTTGTCTCTTTATTGTATGCAATGCAATCGCCCTGTAATTGTTTTTACTTTATCACTAAGCGGTAGCGATACTCGTAGAAACAATAGTTGGCGAGACGACAACGATGCTACAATGGAGATCAAGGTGTCGCGCCGGTGACGATGGTGATCATGACGGTGCTTTGGAGATGGAGATCAAAGGCACAAGATGATGATGGTCATATCATATCACTTTTATTGATTGCATGTGATGTTTTATGCATCTTATTTTGCTTTGATTGACGGTAGCATTATAAAATGATCTCTCACTAAATTTCAAGGTACAAGTGTTCTCCCTGAGTATGCACCGTTGCGACAGTTCTTCGTGCCGAGACACCACGTGATGATCGGGTGTGATAAGCTCTACGTTCACATACAACGGGCGCAAGCCAGTTTTGCACATGAAGAATACTCGGGTTAAACTTGACGAGCCTAGCATATGCAGATACGGCCTCGAAACACTGAGACCGAAAGGTTGAGCATGAATCATATAGTAGATATGATCAACATAGTGATGTTCACCATTGAAAACTACTCCATCTCACGTGATGATCGGACATGGTTTAGTTGATTTGGATCACATGATCAGTTAGATGATTAGAGGGATGTCTATCTAAGTGGGACTTCTTAAGTAATATGATTAGTTGAACTTTAATTTATCATGAACTTAGTACCTGATAGTATTTTTCATGTCTATGTTGTTGTAGATCAATGGCCCGTGTTACTGTTCCTTTGAATTTTAATGCGTTCCTTGAGAAAGCTAAGTTGAAAGATGATGGTAGCAATTAGACGGACTGGGTCCGTAACTTGAGGATTATCCTCATTGCTGCACAGAAGAATTACGTCCTGGAAGCACCGCTAGGTGCAAGACCCGCTGCAGGAGCAACACCGGACGTTGTGAATGTCTGGCAGAGTAAAGCTGATGACTACTCGATAGTTCAGTGTGCCATGCTTTATGGCTTAGAACTGGGACTTCAACGACGTTTTGAATGTCATGGAGCATATGAGATGTTCCAGGAGTTGAAATTAATATTTCAAGCAAATGCCCGGATTGAGAGGTATGAAGTCTCCAATAAGTTCTATAGCTGCAAGATGGAGGAGAATAGTTCTGTTAGCGAACATATACTAAAAATGTCTGGGTATAACAACCACATGATTCAGCTGGGAGTTAATCTTCCTGATGACAGTGTCATTGACAGAATTCTTCAATCACTGCCACCAAGCTACAAGAGCTTCGTGATGAACTATAATATGCAAGGGATGAACAAGACAATTCCCGAGCTCTTCGCAATGCTAAAGGTTGCGGAGGTAGAAATCAAGAAGGAGCATCAAGTGTTGATGGTCAACAAGAGCACCAGTTTCAAAAAAAAGGTAAAGGGAAGAAGGGGAACTTCAAGAAGAACGACAAGCAAGTTGCTGCTCAAGTGAAGAAGCCCAAGTCTGGACCTAAGCCTGAGACTGAGTGCTTCTACTGCAAAGGGACTGGTCACTGGAAGCGGAACTGCCCCAAGTATTTGGCGGATAAGAAGGATGGCAAGGTGAACAAAGGTATATGTGATATACATGTTATTGATGTGTACCTTACTAATGCTCGCAGTAGTGCCTGGGTATTTGATATTGGTTCTGTTGCTAATATTTGCAACTCGAAACAGGGACTACGGATTAAGCGAAGATTGGCTAAGGACGAGGTGACGATGCGCGTGGGAAATGGTTACAAAGTCGATGTGATCGCCGTCGGCACACTACCTCTACATCTACCTTCGAGATTAGTTTTAGACCTGAATAATTGTTATTTGGTGCCAGCGTTAAGCATGAACATTATATCTGGATATTGTTTGATGCGAGAGAGTTATTCATTTAAATCCAAGAATAATGGTTGTTCTATTTATATGAATAATATCTTTTATGGTCATGCACCCTTGAAGAGTGGTCTATTTTTGTTGAATCTCGATAGTAGTAATACACATATTCATAATATTGAAGCCAAGAGATGCAGAGTTGATAATGATAGTGCAACTTATTTGTGGCACTGCCGTTTGGGTCATATTGTTGTAAAGCGCATAAAGAAACTCCATTCCGATGGACTTTTGGGATCACTTGATTATGAATCACTTGGTACTTGCGAACCATGCCTCATGGGCAAGATGACTAAAACTCCGTTCTCCGGAACAATGGAGCGAGCAACAGATTTGTTGGAAATCATACATACTGATGTATGTGGTCCGATGAATACTGAGGCTCGCGGTGGGTATCGTTATTTTCTCACCTTCACAGATGATTTGAGCAAATATGGGTATATCTACTTGATGAAACATAAGTCTGAAACATTTGAAAAGTTCAAAGAATTTCAGAGTGAAGTGGAAAATCATCGTAACAAGAAAATAAAGTTTCTGCGATCTGATCGTGAAGGAGAATATTTGAGTACGAGTTTGGTCTTCATTTGAAACAATGCGGAATAGTTTCGCAACTCACGCCACCCAGAACACCACACGTAATGGTGTGTCCAAACGTCGTAACCGCACTTTATTGTATATGGTGCGATCTATGATGTGTCTTACTGATTTACCGCTATCATTTTCGGGTTATGCTTTAGAGACGGTTGCATTCACGTTATATTGGGCACCATCTAAATCCGTTGAGACGACACCTTATGAACTGTGGTTTGGCAAGAAACCCAAGTTGTTGTTTCTTAAAGTTTGGGGCTGCAATGCTTATGTGAAAAAGCTTCAACCTGATAAGCTCGAACACAAATCGGAGAAATGTGTCCTCATAGGATACCCAAAGGAGACTGTTGGGTACACCTTCTATCACAGATCCGAAGGCAAGACATTTGTTGCTAAGAATGGATCCTTTCTAGAGAAGGAGTTTTTCTCGAAAGAAGTGAGTGGGAGGAAATTAGAACTCGATGAGGTAATTGTACCTGCTCCCTTATTGGAAAGTAGTTCATCACAGAAATCTATTCCTGTGACTCCTACACTAATTAGTGAGGAAGCTAATGTTGATGATCATGTAACTTCAGATCAAGTTACTACTAAACCTCGTGGGTCAACCAGAGTAAGAACTACACCAGAGTGGTACGGTAATCCTATTTTGGAGGTCATGTTACTTGACCATGACGAACCTACGAACTATGAGGAAGCGATGATGAGCCCAGATTCCGCGAAATGGCTTGAAGCCATGAAATCTGAGATGGGATCCATGTATGAGAACAAAGTGTGGACTTTGGTTGACTTGCCCGATGATCGGCAAGCCATCGAGAATAAATGGATCTTCAAGAAGAAGACTGACGCTGACGATAATGTTACTGTCTACAAAGCTCGACTTGTTGCGAAAGGTATTTGACAAGTTCAAGGAGTTGCCTACGATGAGACCTTCTCACCCGTAGCGATGCTTAAGTCCGTCCGAATCATGTTAGCAATTGCCGCATTTTTTGATTATGAAATTTGGCAAATGGATGTAAAGACAGCATTCCTGAATGGATTTCTGGAAGAAGAGTTGTATATTATGCAACCTGAAGGTTTTATCGATCCAAAGGTTGCTAACAAAGTGTGTAAGCTCCAGCGATCCATTTATGGAGTGGTGCCAGCATCTCGGAGTTGGAATAAACGTTTTGATAGTGTGATCAAAGCATATGGTTTTATACAGACTTTTGGAGAAGCCTATATTTATAAGAAAGTGAGTGGGAGCTCTGTAGCATTTCTAATATTATATGTGGATGACATATTATTGATTGGAAATGATATAGCATTTATAGATAGCATAAAAGGATACTTGAACAAGAGTTTTTCAATGAAAGACCTTGGTGAAGCTGCTTATATATTGGGCATCAAGATCTATTGAGAAAGATCGAAACGCTTAATTGGGCTTTCACAAAGCACATACCTTGATAAAGTTTTGAAGAAGTTCAAAATGGATCAATGATACGTCTCCAACGTATCTATAATTTTTGATTGCTCCATGCTATATTATATTCTGTTTTGGACATTATTGGGCTTTATTATACACTTTTAGATTATTTTTCGGACTAACCTATTAACCGGAGGCCCAGCTCAGAATTGTTGTTTTTTGCCTATTTCAGAGTTTCGCAGAAAAAGAATATCAAACGGAGTCCAACCGGAATGAAACCTTCGGGAACGTGATTTTCGGAACGAACGTGGTCCAGAGGACTTGGACCCTACGTCAAGACATCAACAAGGAAGGCACGAGGTAGGGGGGCGCGCCTACCCCCCTGGGCGCGCCCTCCACCCTCGTGGGCCCCACGTTGCTCCACCGACGTACTTGTTCCTCCTATATATACCTATGTACCCCCAAACTACCAGATACGGAGCCAAAAACCTAATTCCACCGCCGCAACCTTCTGTACCCGTGAGATCCCATCTTGTGGCCTTTTCCGGAGCTCCGCCGGAGGGGGCATCGATCACGGAGGGCTTCTACATCAACACCATAGCCTCTCCGATGATGTGTGAGTAGTTTACCTCAGACCTTCGGGTCCATAGTTATTAGCTAGATGGCTTCTTCTCTCTTTTTGGATCTCAATACAATGTTCTCCCCCTCTCTTGTGGAGATCTATTCGATGTAATCTTCTTTTGCGGTGTGTTTGTTGAGACCGATCAATTGTGGGTTTATGATCCAGATTATCTATGAACAATATTTGAATCTTCTGAATTCTTTTATGTATGATTGGTTATCTTTGCAAGTCTCTTCGAATTATCAGTTTGGTTTGGCCTACTAGATTGATCTTTCTTGCAATGGGAGAAGTGCTTAGCTTTGGGTTCAATCTTGCGGTGTCCTTTCCCAGTGACACTAGGGGCAGCAAGGCACGTATTCTATTGTTGCCATCGAGGATAACAAGATGGGGTTCATATCATATTGCATGAGTTTATCCCTCTACATCATGTCATCTTACTTAAAGCGTTACTCTGTTCTTTTGAACTTAATACTCTAGATGCATGCTGGATAGTAGTCGATGTGTGGAGTAATAGTAGTAGATGCAGGCAGGAGTCGGTCTACTTGTCTCGAACGTGATGCCTATATACATGAGCATACCTAGATATTCTCATAACTATGCTCAATTCTATCAATTGCTGAACAGTAATTAGTTCACCTACCGTAATACTTATGCTCATGAGAGAAGCCACTAGTGAAACCTACGGCCCCCGGGTCTATTTTCCATCATATTAATCTTTCAGCACTTAGCTATTTCTGGCGCCGTCTTTATTTTGCTTTCTTTACTTTGCATCTTTATCATAAAAATACCAAAAATATTATCTTATCATATCTATCGGATCTCACTCTCGTAAGTGACCGTGAAGGAATTGACAACCCCTTTATTGCGTTGGTTGCGAGGATTTATTTGTTTGTGTAGGTGCGAGGGACTTGTGCGTGGCCTCCTACTGGATTGATACCTTGGTTCTCAAAAACCGAGGGAAATACTTACGCTACTTTGCTGCATCACCCTTTCCTCTTCAAGGGAAAACCAACACAATGCTCAAGAGGTAGCAAGAAGGATTTCCGGCGCCGTTGCCGGGGAGTCTACGCAAAAGTCAACATACCAAGTACCCATCACAAACCCTTATCTCCCGCATTACATTATTTGCCATTTGCCTCTCGTTTTCCTCTCCCCCACTTCACCCTTGCCGTTTTATTCGCCTTCTCTCTTCCGTTTGCCTCTTTTTGCTCACTTTTCCTTCGCCATGTAGGAACTGAAAAGAGTTGGGGGTTCTCTCCCGAGCTTTAGTACTTTGGACGATCCTTCTATTCTATCTAAACTTATAAATAAAACTATGGAAAAACCTGTCGGAGTTCTCAATGAGAGTCCTAATAATTTTGATGAAGAAGATTCCGGAATTTTTCGATATTTACTCGATGAATCTTTAAAATATGCTTGGGATAGGCTGTTAAGGATCCGGGCTAGCTATGTACCCCAATTTCAAATTGAGATTTACTTAAAAAGCTTTTATGTTGGGTTGCCCGCTTCATTCAAACAAGTTTTAGATTCTCTTTTTGAAGATGGTTTTCTTGAAGGGGATCCCATAGATACATATTAAAAGATGAAAATATATTTGGGCACCCCATGAATGAGAAAATTGAAGCCACATCTCTTTTGTTCTCCTACCAAAACGAATCTATCAAAGAAATAAAAGCCAGCCTAGATGCCAATTTCCGCAACGTGCTTAATCTTTCTTCTACCATTAATAGCCACGTACTTTATCAAAATAGAAAGATTAATTCCATAGATAACAAGTTTGCTCTTTTCTTCCCTAAAACCAAAGATGGCAATACCTAGATCTATCCTTGCTATTATGCCTAGCTAAGGGCGTTAAACGATAGCGCTTGTTGGGAGGCAACCTAATTTTATTTTTTGTTTTTTGCTTTTTGCTTCTGTTTAGGAATAAATATTTGATCCAGCCTCTGGTTAGATTTGTTTTTATGTTTTAGTTAGTGTTTGTGCCAAGTTTAACCTATAGGATCTTCTTGGATGATAGTTATTTGATCTTGCTGAAAATTCCAGAAACTTTCTGTTCATGAAAATAATTGTTGAAAATCACCAGAACGTGATAAAATATTGTTTCCAATTGCTGCTGATCAATAAACAAATTGTCTAGGTCTTCCTATTTTGGCTTAATTTTTGGAGTTCCAGAAGTTTGTGTTAGTTACAGATTACTACAGACTGTTCTGTTTTTTGACAGATTCTGTTTTTGTCTGTTGTTTGCTTATTTTGATGAACCTATGGCTAATAAAATAGTTTATAAACCATAGAGAAGTTCAAATACAGTAGGTTTAACACCAATATAAATAAATAATGAGTTCATTACAGTACCTTGAAGTGGTGTTTTGCTTTCTTTCGCTAACGGAGCTCACGAGATTTTCTGCTAAGTTTTGTGTTGTGAAGTTTCCAGGTTTTGGGTAAAAGATTTGATGGATTATGGAATAAGGAGTGGCAAGAGCCTAAGCTTGGGGATGCCCATGGCACCCCAACATAATCTAAGGACACCTAAAAGCCAAAGCTTGGGGATGCCCCGGAAGGCATCCCCTCTTTCGTCTACTTCCATCGGTAACTTTACTTGGAGCTATATTTTTATTCACCACATGATATGTGTTTTGCTTGGAGCGTCTTGTATGATTTGAGTCTTTGCTTTTTAGTTTACCACAATCATCTTTGCTGTACACACCTTTTGATGAGAGACACACATGATTCAGAATTTATAGAATACTCTATGCGCTTCACTTATATCTTTTGAGCTATATAGTTTTTGCTCTAGTGCTTCACTTATATCTTTTAGAGCACGGCGGTGGTTTTGTTTTATAGAAACTATTATTATCTCATGCTTCACTTATATTATTTTGGGAGTCTTAAACAGCATGGTAATTTGCTTAAATTGGGAAATTAATCCTAATATGCTAAGTATTCAAGACTAGTAAAGAAAAAAACTTTCTTATGAGCGTGCTGAATACTAACAGAAGTTTGATGCTTGATGATTGTTTTGAGATATGGAGGTAGTGATATTAAAGTTGTGCTAGTTGAGTAGTTGTGAATTTCAGAAATACTTGTAATGAAGTTTGCAAGTCCCGTAGCATGCACGTATGGTAAACGTTATGTAACAAATTTGAAGCATGAGGTGTTGTTTGATTGTCCTCCTTATGAGTGGCAGTCGGGGACGAGCGATGGTCTTTTCCTACCAATCTATCCCCCTAGGAGCATGCGCATAGTGCTTGGTTTTTGATGACTTGTAGATTTTTGCAATAAGTATGTGAGTTCTTTATGACTAATGTTGAGTCCATGGATTATACGCACTCTTATCCTTCCATCATTGCTAGCCTCTTCGGTACCGTGCATTGCCCTTTCTCACATTGAGAGTTGGTGCAAACTTCGCCGGTGCGTCCAAACCCCGTGATATGATACGCTCTTTCACACATAAACCTCCTTGTATCCTCCTCAAAACAGCCACCATACCTACCTATTATGGCATTTCCATAGCCATTCCGAGATATATTGCCATGCAACTTTCCACCGTTTCATTTATCATGACACGTTCATCATTGTCATATTGCTTTGCATGATCATGTAGTTGGCATTGTATTTGTGGCAAATCCACCGTTCATAATTCTTCATACATGTCACTCTTGATTCATTGCTATCCCGGTATAGCGCCGGAGGCATTCATATAGAGTCATACTTTGTTCTAGTATCGAGTTGTAATCATTGAGTTGTAAATAAATAAAAGTGTGATGATCATCTTTCATAGAGCATTGCCCTAATAATAATAAAAAAGAGAAAGGCCAAATAAAAAAAGAAGGCCCAAAAAAAGAGAAAATAAAAAGGGGCAACGCTACTATCCTTTTTCCACACTTGTGCTTCAAAGTAGCACCATGATCTTCATGATAGAGAGTATCTTGTTTTGTCACTTTCATATACTAGTGGGAATTTTTTTTCATTATAGAACTTGGCTTGTATATTCCAACAATGGGATTCCTCAAATGCCCTAGGTCTTCGTGAGCAAGCAAGTTGGATGCACACCCACTTAGTTTCTTTTGTTGAGCTTTCATGCATTTATAGCTCTAGTGCATCCGTTGCATGGCAATCCCTACTCCTTGCATTAACATCAATCGATGGGCATCTCCATAGCTCATTGATTAGCCGCGTTGATGCAAGACTTTATCCTTTTTTGTCTTCTCCAGATAACCCCCATCATTATATTCTATTCCACCCATAGTGCTATATCCATGGCTCACGCTCATGTATTGCGTGAAGGTTGAAAAAGTTTGAGATTAATAAAGTATGAAACAATTGCTTGGCTTGTCAGCGGGGTTGTGCATGATGAGAGCATTCTTGTGTGACGAAAATGGAGCATGACTAAACTATATGATTTTGTAGGGACGAACTTTCTTTGGCCATGTTATTTTGAGATGACATAATTGCTTAGTTAGTATGTTTGAAGTATTATTACTTTTATGTCAATATTAAACCTTTATCTTGAATCTTTCGGATCTGAATATTCATACCACAATTAAGAGAATTACATTGAAATTATGCCAAGTAGCATTCCACATCAAAAATTCTATTTTTATCATTTACCTACTCGAGGACGAGCAGGAATTAAGCTTGGGGATGCTTGATACGTCTCCAACGTATCTATAATTTTTGATTGCTGCATGCTATATTATATTCTGTTCTGGACATTATTGGGCTTTATTATACACATTTATATTATTTTTGGGACTAACTTATTAACCGGAGGCCCAGCCCAGAATTGTTGTTTTCTGCCTATTTCAGAGTTTCGTAGAAAAAGAATATCAAACGGAGTCCAAACAGAATGAAACCTTCGGGAACGTGATTTTCGGAACGAACGTGATCCAGAGGACTTGGACCGTACGTCAAGACATCAACCAGGAAGGCACGAGGTAGGGGGCGCGCCCTCCACCCTCGTGGGCCCCACGTTGCTCCACCGACGTACTTCTTCCTCCTATATATACCTACGTACCCCCAAACTACCAGATACGGAGCCAAAAACCAAATTCCACCGCCGCAACCTTCTGTACCCGTGAGATCCCATCTTGGGGCCTTTTCCGGAGCTCCACCGGAGGGGGCATCGATCACGGAGGGCTTCTACATCAACACCGTAGCCTCTCCGATGATGTGTGAGTAGTTTACCTCAGACCTTCGGGTCCATAGTTATAGTTAGATGGCTTCTTCTCTCTTTTTGGATCTCAATACAATGTTCTCCCCCTCTCTTGTGGAGATCTATTCGATGTAATCTTCTTTTGCGGTGTGTTTGTTGAGACCGATGAATTGTGGGTTTATGATCAAGCTTATCTATGAACAATATTTGAATCTTCTCTGAATTCTTTTATGTATGACTGGTTATCTTTGCAAGTCTCTTCGAATTATCAGTTTGGTTTGGCCTACTAGATTGATCTTACTTGCAATGGGAGAAGTGCTTAGCTTTGTGTTCAATCTTGCGGTGTCCTTTCCCAGTGACAGTAGGGGCAGCAAGGCACATATTGTATTATTGCCATCGAGGATAACAAGATGGGGTTTATATCATATTGCATGAGTTTATCCCTCTACATCATGTCATCTTACTTAAAGCGTTACTCTGTTCTTTTGAACTTAATACTCTAGATGCATGCTAGATAGCGGTCGATGTGCGGAGTAATAGTAGTAGATGCAGGCAGGAGTCGGTCTACTTGTCTCGGACGTGATGCCTATATACATGATCATACCTAGATATTCTCATAACTATGCTCAATTCTATCAATTGCTCAACAGTAATTTGTTCACCCACCGTAATACTTATGCTCATGAGAGAAGCCACTAGTGAAACCTATGGCCCCCGGGTCTATTTTCCATCATATTAATCTTTCAGCACTTAGCTATTTCTGGCGCCGTCTTTATTTTGCTTTCTTTACTTTGCATCTTTATCATGAAAATACCAAAAATAGTATCTTATCATATCTATCAGATCTCACTCTCGTAAGTACCGTGAAGGGATTGACAACCCCTTTATTGCGTTGGTTGCGAGGATTTATTCGTTTGTGTAGGTGCGAGGGACTTGTGCGTGGCCTCCTACTGGATTGATACCTTGGTTCTCAAAAACTGAGGGAAATACTTACGCTACTTTGCTGCATCACCCTTCCCTCTTCAAGGGAAAACCAACGCAGTGCTCAAGAGGTAGCAATCAAGCAAAGAAAGGGTTCTTCCCTGTGTTACAAGGTGTGAAGTTGAGTCAGACTCAATGCCCGACCACTGCAGAAGATAGAGAGAAAATGAAAGTTGTTACCTATGCTTCACCCATAGGCTCTATCATGTATGCAATGCTGTGTACCAGACCTGATGTGTGCCTTGCTATTAGTTTAGCAGGGAGGTACCAAAGTAATCCAGGAGTGGATCACTGGACAGCGGTCAATAACATCCTGAAATACCTTAAAGGGACTAAGGATATGTTTCTCGTTTATGGAGGTGACAAAGAGCTCGTCGTAAATGGTTACATCGATGCAAGCTTTGACACTGATCCGGATGACTCTAAGTCACAAACCGGATACGTATTTATATTGAACGGTGGAGCTATCAGTTGGTGCAGTTCTAAGCAAAGCGTCGTGGCGGGATCTACGTGTGAAGTGGAGTACATAGCTGCTTCGGAAGTAGCAAATGGAGGAGGCAGGATGAAGGAGTTCATATCTGATCTAGGTGTCATACCTAGTGCATCGGGTCCAATGAAAATCTTTGGTGACAATACTGGTGCAATTGCCTTGGCAAAGGAATCCAGATTTCACAAGAGAACCAAGCACATCAAGAGCCGCTGCAATTCCATCCGCGATCAAGTCAAGGAGGGACACATAGATTTGCAAGATACATACGGATCTGAATGTTGCAGACCCGTTGACTAAGCCTCTCTCACGAGCAAAACATGATCAGCACCAAGACTCCATGGGTGTTAGAATCATTACTGTGTAATCTAGATTATTGACTCTAGTGCAAGTGGGAGACTGAAGGAAATATGCCCTAGAGGCAATAATAAAGTTTTTATTTATATTTCCTTATATCATGATAGATGTTTATTATTCATGCTAGAATTGTATTAACCGGAAACTTAGTACATGTGTGAATACATAGACAAACAAAGTGTCACTAGTATGCCTCTACTTGACTGGCTCGTTGAATCAAAGATGGTTAAGTTTCCTAGCCATAGACATGAGTTGTCATTTGATTAATGGGATCACATCATTAGAGAATGATGTGATTGACTTGACCCATTCCATTAGCTTAGCACTTGATCGTTTAGTATATTGCTATTACTTTCTTCATGACTTATACATGTTCCTATGACTATGAGATTATGTAACTCCCGAATACCGGAGGAACACTTTGCGTGCTACCAAACGTCACAACGTAACTGGGTGATTATAAAGGTGCTCTACAAGTGTCTCCGATGGTACTTGTTGAGTTTGCATAGATCGAGATTAGGATTTGTCACTCCGTTTCTCGGAGAGGTATCTCTGGGCCCTCTCGGTAATGCACATCACTATAAGCCTTGCAAGCAATGTGACTAATGAGTTAGTTGCGGGATGATCCATTACGGAACGAGTAAAGAGACTTGCCAGTAACGAGATTGAACTAGGTATTAATATACCGACGATCGAATCTCGGGCAAGTAACATACTGATGACAAAGGGAACAACGTATGTTGTTATGCGGTTTGACCGATAAAGATCTTCGTAGAATATGTGGGAGCCAATATGAACATCCAGGTTCTGCTATTGGTTATTGACCAGAGATGAGTCTCGGTCATGTCTACATACTTCTCGAACCCGTAGGGTCCGCACGCTTAACGTTCGGTGACGATCGGTATTATAAGTTTATGTGTTTTGATGTACCAAAGATAGTTCGGAGTCCCGGATGTGATCACGGACATGACGAGGAGTCTCGAAATGGTCGAGACATAAAGATTGATATATGGGATGACTATATTCGGACACCGGATGAGTTCCGGGGGTTGCCGGATAATTATCAGAGTGTCGGTGGGTTATCGGAACCCCTGGGGAACTAATAGGCCAACATGGGCCTTGTGAGAGAGAGAGGAGGGGACCATAGGGCTGACCGCACCCCCCCCCTTGAGGAGTCCGAATTGGACAAGGAAGGGGGGCGGCGCCCCCTCTTTCCCTCCCTCTCTCCCTCTCCTTCCTTCCCCTTCCTCCTCCTAGTTGGACTCGGAAAAGGGGAGTCCTACTCCTACTAGGAGGAGGACTCCTCCCCTTCTTGGCGCGCCCCAAGGGCCGGCCGGCGTCCCCCCCCCTTTGCTCCTTTATATACGGGGGCAGGGGGCACACTAGAACACACAAGTTGATCATTGATCTCTTAGCCGTGTGCGGTGCCCCCCTCCACCGTAATCCACCTCGGTCATATCGTTGCAGTGCTTAGGCGAAGCCCTGCGCTGGCAGCTTCATCATCATCGTCATCACGCCATCGTGCTGACGAAGCTCTCCCTCGACACTCAGCTGGATCGAGAGTTCGTGGGACGTCACCGAGCCGAACGTGTGCAGATCGCGGAGGTGCCATACTTTCGGTACTAGGATCGGTCAGATCATGAAGACGTACGACTACATCAACCGCGTTGTCATAACGCTTCCGCTTACGGTCTACGAGGGTACGTGGACAACACTCTCCCCTCTTGTCGCTATGCATCACCATGATATTACATGTGCGTAGGAAATTTTTGAAATTACTGCGTTCCCCAACAAGACTCACCCACAACACGTCGACGATGAGTATAATGGAAAGGAAAGGAGGGGAGAGGTGGAATAACCGGAGGTGGAGACGAGGACTGTATCGGGGATGAAGGTGGAGAAGAGGAAGGTGTCGGTGATGAAAGTGGAGAGGCATGCGATGAGGGAGGAGAAGAAATCATAGGAGAGGGCGGCGTTGGATCTGGAACAGCAAGACGAGGAGTAGGAATACTCGGCACAGAGGGAGGTGTATCCGGAAATGTAAGAAAAGAGATGTCCTCCATGGAAAAGGCTGAGGAGGATGGACGCGGGTAGAAGGGACGAGACTCATCAAAGGTGACATCCCGGGAAATACGCAGCCGGCGACCCACAGGATCCCAACACCGATAGCCCTTATGCTCATCACTATATCCGAGAAAGACACACTCAACAGATTGAGCGGTCAGTTTGGTGCGTTCACGAGGGGCAAGCAAAATATAGCAAACACAACCGAACAAACGAAGCGCCAAATAATCTGGAGAACGACCAGAAAGACGCTCAAGAGGAATACCATCCTGTAGAGCAGCAGATGGCTGAAGGTTGATGAGATAGGTGGAAGTGGTAACAGCCTCGGCCCAGAAGTGAGGCGGGAGAGAGGCGGCGATCATCATTGCACGCACCGACTCAAGAAGGTGACGATGCTTGTGCTCAGCCACACCATTCTAAGCATGAGCACCAGGACAAGAAAACTGAGCAAGATTACCCTGCTCGGCAAGGAATCCTCGCAGCGCATGAGAGATATACTCACCAGCTAAATCTGCGCGAAAACTGGGCATGAACCATGGCAGGAATTTTTGTGTATATATATAAGACCTCACTACGAGAAGACGTGAAATAGATCCAAGTGTACCAAGAAAAATCGTCTATAAAGATAATATAGTACCGATGACCCCCTTTCGAATTGAAGGGAGCCGGTCCCCAAACATCAGAGTGAACGAGATCAAAAGGGCGCTCGGACACTGACTCACTGTGAGGATAGGATAGTTGAATCTGCTTGCCAAGCCTACAACCTAGACAATCCAGCGAAGCGTTACCAGAGACAGACCCCAGAACACCGCGATGAACCAAAGACGAGAGACGAGTACCACATAAATGGCCAAGACGATGATGCCACTGCTGAAAAGAGCTGGTAGATGCAACAACAGGAGTTGTGAGACTGGAGGCTGTGGCAGCGGAGGGAAGACGAAGCCAGTCAAGCTCCCAGAGACCATCAGAACGTCGAGGGCCAGCACCAAGCCGAGCGCCCGTGCGACGATCCTGAACAGAACATGAATCAAAGTCGAGAATGACCTTACAACTAGAGTCAACAATCTGACCACCAGATATGAGCTGCATGGTAAGTCGAGGAACATGGGCAACAGAGGGAACATGAAAGGAAGAAGTGCTAAGAGTGCCTGGACTAGCTACATGGAGGGGAGTGCCATCAGCCGTAAGAACACGAACAGGAGACTCGACAGGTCGAACGGTGGTCAAAGTGGAAGAATCATAAGTCATATAAAAAGATGCTCCATTATCAAGAATCCATGGGGATGTACCTGAATGGGTAGAAGGTGGTTTCGCATTGCCGGAAAAGTCAGTCACGGAACCTGCAGAAACTGTCGGTGAAGAATTCCAAGCATTAAGCAGGCATCGCAGCTATGCAATCTCACGCGCAGAGAGCGGCACGACAGAAGAGGTTGACACAGAGCCGCATGTGGAAGCCACTGGGGGAGTCGATGTAGAGAGGTCGGCGCCGCGCACGGAAGCTGCAAGAGGAATTGATGTAGGGCGACAATCACTAGGTGCGGAAGTCGTGAGAAGAGTCGATTAAGAGCAGCCAGCAGTACCGGTGGATGTCGCAAAAGGTGTCGATGTAGAGTGACAACCACCACCTTCAAGTGGACGAGCACCAAGCACCGAAGAAAGGCGCATGTGTAAGACGGGATCAATATAGGAACACCGTCTAAAAACACCGGGCAGGGAGGGGGAGGCATACCCGCAGAAAGCATTGTACCTGTTTTTTTTCTCTCTATTTTTTCGTTTTTTTAGACAATGAAGGAACTACAGGGCCTCAAGCCAGGCCCCGTACGTAGCAGGCCTATTAACAGAGTAGCCCACCAGCAGCAGCCCAAGAGGAGCGACCTCGTGCAGGGAGCACGTACGCACACAGGGCACAAGGCAGGTGGATCGATGACGACCCCGCAGTCAACGCACGCGAGGACAACGGAAATCAAGCGGCAGCCGGCTCGGGAGAGCAGCAGGCGGAAGCGGCGGCTGGCGCTAGACCAGATCGCGCGCGTGGCAAAAGAAGGACGGACGGCGGCGGCGGCGCACCAGGAGGGCGGGCGGCAAGACCAGAGGAAAGAGCGGCGGCGGCGGCGTGGCCTGGGAGCCGAGGCGACGGCGGGGACGGAGATGCGGACCTCCGATAGCGGCTCCTCCCAGAAAGCAGCGGACAAGGTACAGGCGGCCTCTTCGATCTGGACGGGGAGGCCAGAGCAGGAGAACCGGCTGCTTGAGGAGCGAGGACAGCCAGGGGGCACGGCCAAGCCGGAGAGAATCGGAGAAATTCAGCCGGCCTGAAAGAAAACAGCGGCAGTAGTACTAGATGGATCCAGCACGAGTTGCAATCGTGCAGAAAAAAGAACTAAGCTCGATATCATGTTAAGAAAATATGCAACTTAGTATTATCAGAGGCAAAAAGCTATCATATATATATGTACAGGAAAGGCCAAAGGTCAGAATGCAAAAGGCCAAAAGCCACCATAAATATAAGGGAAACGGTGCCACCTGGTCGACCGGCCACGACTTCGGCCGGTCACACGCGGAGCGTCACGCGCAGTGGGGTCCCTTGCACCGCTTTTCTCCTCTGTTTCCTTATCTTCTCAGGTGCAATGCTCTGGTCCACTCATTCTCGTTCCTATTCTTTCGCTAGTACTTTCCCTTCCATCTCTTCTCTTCCGATCCACCTGCCAGCAGCTCGCACCAGCCCCGCCTTGCATCAAAAGCACACCAGAGAAGCACAACTCCCGTCGTGCATCACCGACTCACGACCACACCCCGCCGCCGCGAGCTGTCTCATCACCACCACCGCGAGCCGCTGCGAGCTGTCCAGCTGCGCACTACGCCAGAGTTGCTCCAGCTGTACCGAGGGGATGCGCCGCGGCAGCCGCTGCTGCAAGTCAAACACCGCGCCGGAGTTCCTGGAATCAGCATCGGCAGTAGCTGCAATCGGCGGCAATTTTTGCTACAACCGGGGTTTTGTTTTGCTGGAACCAATGACTCTTTTTGCTAGGATCTGTAAGTGGGGGTTGTTTTTGCTGGAACCAGCTTCAATTTTTGTTGCCACAATATATGATTTTTGCTAAGTCTTGATTTTTGCTACCGCCCATCTTTAATTTTTTTATGAAACCAGTTCTAAATTTTTGCTACTACCATCCTTTGTTTTTGCTACCACCGTCTTAGATTTTTGCTACCATCCCATCTTTTTTATTTTTGTATTGGATCCATCTGCCGGCAGCCGCTTTTCTCCCTCACGCGAGATGTGTCGGGGGAGCTACGAAATTCGCAAAGCTGGAACCATCGCCCAAATTTGCTGGAACCGACGGCCAATTTTGCTGGAACCTATGGTGATGACGACGACTATGACAG
This sequence comes from Triticum aestivum, assembly GCF_018294505.1. NCBI lineage: Eukaryota > Viridiplantae > Streptophyta > Magnoliopsida > Poales > Poaceae > Triticum > Triticum aestivum. The sequence continues at coordinate 64,028,338 of NC_057814.1, read as the reverse complement.
GAGCAACGAACTAGCGAGGGATGTTGCGACCTGCGGGCTGTTTTGTTGGAACCGACAACGCTTTTTGCTACATAGGGGCGGATAGACGCGGCGCACGAGCGATGCAACCATGTAGCCAGCGAGCTGCGCCGGCGAGCGACGCCATGGAGGCAGAAGCAGAAAGCCGCGGGGGAACGATGAACAAGCAGGGGATTTGCGTGACCGGCGTCGCTCGCGAGAAGAAAAGGGACGTGTGCGAGGCAATCCTATGGTCCAGGGCGCACGTATCGGGCGGCTGCGCGGTGACCGGCCCAAATTTGGGCCGGTCGACTGGCGCCTAGTACTGCCCTAAATATAACTCTAACAGTATCAATTTTACAAGTGTATTTTATGGGAATAGAGTGATCTCCGGCCGAAAACGATACAGATGTGCAGGGGCGTGTATTTTTTATGGATGTATCTCGAGGAAACACGATAACCCAAGCGCGGCATACAAAAATTGAAACACCATTGGGTCCATACTCTAGGATGCACTTACAAACGGTGACATAATTCAGCGACAAAGTACACAAGACTCATCGAACACCCGCAAACAATCTCCTGCATGGATTTAGTCCTCTCTGCGTTCAGTCGGCTCCTCCCATAACGTATACCAAACCCTATCTGCCAAGAATACAGGTCGTAGAAGTCACATGTCTCACACAACGAGTCCCTAGAAAATTTACCAATTTGAAGTGCCACTATTTTTAGTGTACTATTTGGGATGTCGTCCCTCAATTCAAAAGATGCTCATCTGTACAACCACATAGGAAAGTAGGGATTGATTGTTTTTATTACTTTATAAAAGCCCCACATCGTCATTGATTTCACTAGTTTTTATCCACCCGCTAATGGAATCCCCCATCACTTCATCTTAAAAAACATGTGTATCCAAGAGATGTGCCTGTTATTTGATTATCATATTACTCCCCCCTCCTGATAGTAGATTACACAGTACAAATACTCTTACTTTAATCTATTTTTGGAGATATCCTTTGGATAATGATTGATACAGTTACGCCAGGGTCCATCCGCACTGAAAGATGGTTGTATACAGACCCAACTAGCTGTGTTGCACTCGTATCCTGCACCAAATCCAATCATCCACACCCGATCATTTTTCTTCATCTGTCCTTTAGCATCGATGTATGCCAACTCATACCACACCGATGTGCTCAACTGGTTTCCAAACCGATGTAGTGTCATCCACGATGGCTCGACATGCTGGTCAGATAGTTTGAGGCCATGTTGTACCGAGCTGATAACTGCCGGACCACCTGCGTGGATGCAGAAATGCTCAAATGTAACACAAAAGTTAGGAATGTATGGTCTGATCTTCCTCCAATGGGGCATCTTTCTTGCCATGTGGAAGAGCGAAAACTTAAGAAGCTCTGATGTTGGTAGCACGTAAGGCCCGGTTGCCATGATATTGGCCTTCAGTGCGTCTCCAGCAATAACAGTAAGATCTTTAGAGAGAGTGATGCCAACGTTGCCCTTCTCGTCTTCCTCTTGATACACACATCGGTAGGCAGAGTTGTTGGCCGCGGTGATCGTCCGCGTGAAATGCACAAGCCTAAACCGAGCCTTTGACCTAGAAGTCGACAACAACTTTGCCACTCCTCCTACGCGTAACAAGATGTTAGACAACACCATGGAACGCTTATTCCCCGAATAGTAGGATGGCCCAATTGTCTCTGTCGACACCACCAACACATGCGACCCCCGAGGCATGACCTGTAGCATGTTGCTCGCGAGCCCCAGTGCGATCATTGAAGCTGAGCATGCCATCCCAGAGAGGTTCATGACACGAATATCACCTCGTAACTTGTATTTGTTCACAATCATGTCGGCGATGGATGGTACCGGGCAGAACGCGCTGCAGTTGGTGATAAGACCACCAATTGCATCACGTTTGATGCAAGTCTTGGCCAAAAGGTCATCGATTACCGAGAAGACGACCAACTCTGCTTCACTGCGTGCTTCATCAAGCCCACAACATGGCTCTATATAGTGATGTACAGGCGGGACACATGTCTCATCGCTCATGCCTGAGCGCTCAAGAATAGTAGCTATAAAATTGACAATAGAATCATCAAGCAAAGAAGAGAGACGTGCATGCTCGAGGAAGGTTGCCTTTGTGATTCTTAAGTCGGAGTTTGGCCGGAAGCAAGCGTAGTCAACAAGGTATACAGTTCTAGAACGGAGTGCAAGGTACAAAGTAGATGTGATGATCAGTAACACTATGACAAGAAGTAAGTGGATGGGACAGATAGCAGTGGGTTGGGGCACAATCTCGGGTCCGGCAGCAAGCCATGGTGCAATTTTCTTGGTGACAGTTCGCAGGATGAGGGTGTTGGCAGTGCAATTGTATAGCAATGTGAGGCGCCTGAGAGGAGACTCTGAACTCATATTGTTTGGTGGTATCGTTTATGTGCCTGCAGAGGTGACCGACGAGGATATATAGGAGGGAACTCTAAGGGTGGGAGATTTTTATGCAAATGAAGCATCCATGTGCTGTACTTCGTAATCGTGTAGTACTTCTAACAATTTAAGGCTCCAACTGTGAAAGTGTCAACTGCAATGTCCTTGGACCTTATCTCAAACGAACGTTTCTCTGGACTCAGAATCTTGTAACAACATATGAGAGAAATACTTAACGTCAAAGGCTCATGCGGCATCTAGCGAGATCAATGAACTTCCCAATAGTAAATGAGCCATGATAGTACGGCATGCACGTACATTCATCCTTATAAACTCACACACATACATCCTATCTCAACTATTAATATCTTCGAAAAACTGAGCCGGCAAATCTTCAATTGTGTAAATAATCATAGGTACCTTGTAGTCGAGGGGTGCACACGAGCATGAGCAAAAATTCTAAAATAATTTCAGAAAAATACGAGTACACATGCTAAGATTAGGACTTCAACCCCATGGGCTGGTTACACCACAACCACAAGCAATCAGTTCACTGGCCTAACATTATTCATGTTGAACATTAGTGTAGCACATGTTTTTTGACAGCACGCTGCAGGAGCAATGCCGTTTTAAGCAGACGTAAGAACAAAGATACTGAAAACGACAAGGTGGTCTATTTGTTTTCTTGCATTTCCTATAGTTCACATCAACTTCTTTTTGTAAGAAAAAAGTACATGTTGTCGATTATCAACCACCGAGTCTAGCAAGATGCACCCTTTGCGCGGTGTACCACTAGATATTGCATATTACCAACCAACTTCATTTTCCCACCTAATTTTGTTGGGCCCAAAAGTGTATGGCTAGTATGCTAGTGGTAATTTTGGCAACGGCGCTAGTACACGATTCTGGGAGGATACTTGGCTCGGTGAGACACCCTTGGCCATTCAATATCCGTCTTTATATCGCATTGTTCAACGACGTGAGGTGTTCGTTGCTACGGTGTTTCACTCCACCCCCCTTAATATTCAGTTCAGACGGTCGTTTGTGGGCAATCGTTGGGAAGATTGGCTCCGTCTAGTTCGGAGACTAATGGATGTCCATCTTTCTCAACAACCCGATGAATTACGCTGGAAACTGACTAGGTTTGGAGTTTTCACGGTTAAATCAATGTATATCCATTCCTACCTCCAAGCATGTTTGGGCTGTCAAAGTTCCTTTGAAAATAAAAGTGTTTATGTGGTTTGTCCATAAACAGGTTATTTTAACCAAGGATAACTTGATTAAGCGTAATTGGACAGGACCTACGAGGTGTAGCTTCTGTGATCGGGACGAGACGATCAAACATCTCTTTTTTGATTGCCCGTTTGCCAGAGTACTTTGGCAGACGGTTCACATTGCTTTTAATATTACTCCACCGAATTCTGTCACTATGTCATTTGGGACATGGCTCACTGGGATTGAGCCTGAATTAGCGAGACATATTCGTGTTGGAGTTTGCGCTTTGTTGTGGACTATCTGGACTTGCAGAAATGATTTGGTTTTTAACAGAACATCACATATTCACTTTTTGCAGGTTATTTTCCGAGCCACGGCCGTGATCCGTTCATGGTCGCTACTCACTCCGATGGAGGCCAGGGAGCATTTGGTTACTGGATCTATCCGCTGGGAGATGGTAGCTCGGGATATCTTCAACCGGTTTGGATGGCGGTCATGTAATAGGATAGGCAATTAGTTTACCTATCTATCTTTAGCCAGCCGGTTGTGGCGTCTTATCTTGGCTAGTCTGTGTGTCTAGCCTCTTTAGCTCTATGTGAGTTTTATTTTTATTACTTTTCAGTCGAAGACTTTGGAACCTTGTTGGAACCTTTTATTTCGTTAATAAAATGGCCGTATGCATCATTCTGATGCAGAGGCCGGGGAGATCCCCCTTTTCGAAAAAAAATTACCTTCACATGGCCGACCCAAATTTATAGGTCCACAAGAGACAATGGGTGATTTGTTTTCTCTTCTGCTAGCAATCCTAAAACCAGGGCTTGACGGCGATACAGAGAACCACAATCACTGTCGAATATACATTCGGTCTCACCACTAGGAAAAATCTTATACACAAAAGCTTGCCAGTAGCATTGGTAAAAAAGAGGCGCTACTGCTACCTACCAATAGCGCGGTATATAAAAGAATGCTACTACTATATAATTAGCAGTAGTGCGGCCCAGGTAAAAAGCACGACTACTATAACTGCCATAGCGTTGCCGGCAGGCTAGGTTTACTAGTAGCGCTGGTGTACAATCGGTGCTACTGCTATTGGTCTTAGCAGTAGCGCTCTTCCTGGACTCGCCCTACTGCATGGGTGCCTTATCCCCAAATTTTCCTCCCCCGCGCGTCGTCACTCCCCCCCTCACACTCTCACTCGCCTCCGCCTAAGTTCCCCGCGCCGGTCCTCCCACGCCGGCCGCCCTCGCCCGCGCCGCCCTCCTCCCCCGTCGGCCACCCTTCCCCGCGCCGGCCTCCTCCCCCGCCGGCCGCCCTCCCGCGCCGGCCCTCCTCCCCTGCCGGCCTCCCCGCCGCGACGGCCCTCCTCCCCCGTGCCAGCCGTCCTCCACCGAGAGGTACTCCTCCTCCCTCCTTGCTCCTCCTCCCTAGTTTATTTTGAACCCTGGCTAGTTGAAAAATGTAGGTTAAATCTTAGAATAATGTAGTAGGTTATGATCTTAGGTGTTTAATCTTAGAATAATGTAGTATGAACCCTAGCTAGTTATGATCGAACCATGTTCAAAATGTAGGTTTTTAATTAGGTGTAGTAAATATAATTTAGGTATTTTAGGTGTTTAATCTTATAATAATGTAGTATGAGCCCTAGTTATGATCGAACCATGTTCAAATGTAGGTATTTAATTAGGTGTAGTTAATAGAATTTAGGTAGGTGTATTTAACAGAATTCTAGGTTGATTCGTTTTGAAGTGGACATGTCATATTTTGAACATGTCACATTTGTTGTTATTTTTTTAGTTAAAGCAATTATTCTCGCATCGACGTCGACGATGCCTATCCCGCATCCTTGTCGTCGACTCGGCGGAGGAGGCCTGCTTGATCAGAGGGGCCATGTCCGGGACTGGGCTCTGCCGGGCTGGTACTGGGAGGTGCTACCTTCCGGGGGCGCAGCCTGGTGAGGGGGCAGCCCGTCGTTGACCCGGACCTTCGTTGGTGGCGGTCGCGTGGGCTAGTGACGGTGCGGAGGCTTTCGTTCCCCGCGGAGGTGGTACGTCACCGTGTCAGTGGGGAGGACGAGCACGTCCGTCGCTACATGGTTGCGTTGGTGGGCAGGTTCGTCAATACCTGGCAGGTTCTTCAGGGATCTCACTGGAGCTATGATCCTGTGATAGTTCCTTCTCTTTGGGTGTCCACCGCCCGCACCGATACCCGTTGTTCGCTAGGGTTTTAGCTATATTAGTGATGTTATATGTATGATACTATTCGAGATGTATTAGTGATAATATTCGACGATGTACGGACACAAGAGATGATTTAGTTTTGCTTATTGAATGCATGCTAATTTGAATACTAAATTATTTTATGATTTAGTTTTGCTTATTGAATGCTCAAATTGGAGAACTACTCCTATTTTGAATGCTCAAATTGGAGAGGACTATGCAAGGCGTATGCATTTGATTAGTTGATAGCTTATAGAGTTTCACTAAGTCCTAAGATGAGGATAATAATGTTTTTGTTTATATTTTGTTTTTGCAGAAATCAAGGAGCCCCTCCATCATCCCCGTCGTCGTCCCCGTCACCGACCCCCTCCGACCTCGAGGTGAGACCAGCCAAATCTCCATGTCGATATGAGCCCTATAAGATATTTTGAAATGTTTTAGTTCATATTTTCAACCATTGAAATGCAATAACCATCAAGTTTGAATGCTCATATGATGTAGATATTAACATGTATATCTTGTGTTGCTCAAATAGCATATGTGTTTGCCCAAGTGGCCGGCCATGTTTGTAGGTAACACCTCCGAGTGGCCTATGTTTTGCCGGAGTGTTGATTAATTTCCGTTCCGGCAAATTTCAGGCGCTCGATATGTCCTTTTTTCGCAAAAGTCATGCCGGATTTTTCTGTGAATTTTGGCATGACTTGTGCTAGAATATGTAGGAAATATCGAGTGGCCTGGATAGAAAGATAATTAAATAACATTTCGAGTTGACTTTAAGTCTGTCGAGGCTCCATACATGACAGTCAACAAATCAGTGAGGGAGAAAGTATGCACCATATATGAGAGATGAAGAATCCCGACTGTTGTCGTGGGGGTCATTTTTCCTTCTTCTCCTTGTGCTAGACCGTTGTTATGCACTAGGGGAAGGAGGAATAATGACCATCACCGACGGGCGAAAAATCCCGACTGTTGTCGTGGGGGTCGCTTCTCCTTCGTTCCCGTGTGCTATACATTTTGGTGTAATGCACTTGCGAACGAAAGGAGGAGCGACCATCACCAACGGTCAAATGTATACACCACGCGATCTGAGATTTTTCAAGAAAAGACTTGATAGACCGATAGTCAACCCGTGATGAATAATAATGATCTAATTTAGTTTTTGTAGTACATGTATTTAATTGTACAAGTTTAATCTTTGAATTATGAACATAGGAAATGTCGTCGATGTCGTTGTAGGACGACGAAAGTCTCCCGGTGGAGTGCAACTGGTGCGGCGATGACCGGGGTCTGTGCGACAGGCCTCACCTGGTAGAAGGTCGGTGCTTCAGCATTAAGCTCCAGGAGACCTTCTATGTTGAAACGGTACGCAACGACGACAAGTGTTTTTTCATAATTAAGCACGACTTCTGCTTCTTCAACGTGTCATTTTCGTCTTTTACAATTCGACTAGCTTATCCCACGCCATGCAAGACGCTATGTCTTGGAAAGGATGGATTATGAAGATCATGAAAGTATGGAAACAAAGATAATTCACCTAAGGACCCATCATGGTATGGATTTTGATGTAAATCTATACCATTCTGAGAGCGTAACCCATTTTGGTTGCCTGAATTGGGAAGCACTTTGCAAGACGTATGATTTTCATGAGGGTATGCTTGTCACCATGGATCTTGGTGATCCTGACATCGCCCAAAACAATATGGATATTTGGGTCCTTGTTGATACGCTTCCAATTCTACCGCTATGTGAGTTTCTCAAACATAGTTATTAAGTAATTTATATTGTTTATTTTCAAAATAGTTGACAACTTATTTTCATTGATAGCTTATTTTCATTCTTTAAAGAATGTGCGGAAGATGGTAGACAGAACCTACTACACCGATGGCTTAGAATTAACTTATCAGAAGAAAAATCATCCGATCTCAGTTATTACTGATCTTGAGAATTACAGTATCTATTATCAAACTCCTGCACATTATGGTCAATACGTGCCACTAGTGCACGTGTTGAACTACGGTAACATCCATGGAGATGTCATGGTAAGATTTTTTACTATTACGACATCGGTGCATCTTTTGCATAAATTCTTCTAAAACTCAACTACATTGCTAACTACAAAGTTATTACTATGTTTTTCAACAGAAAATCCCGAACGATTGTGTTCCTCATCTGATGTTTCCGACAGGTCGCCTTGATGTTATGAGCTTACTGCCAGGTCATCCTACGCATCACTGTTGTTCATACCGGATTTCTAAAACCGATGGAGACATGACAATCAAAGATTGGAAAAATGTATGGTCAATCATAGGGAGCTACTTGGAAGGAACATTGTGCGAAGCGCAAGAATTGGAGACAGGATAATATCCATTCTCCATAATGGAGAGTCAGAGCCTATATTGTTTTATGCTATTTTACCTAAGAGAGTGTAGTAGGTCCTATATGAGAGGAGTAGGTCCTAGGTACAATGTGTTATTATGTGCTACAATGTGTTAGAGTTGATGAGGAGGAGGAGGAGTTGTGATTATGACCAGTGACCAACTTGCTATATGATGTCTCATTGACGAAAATGATGATCATGAGAAGTTTTTATATGACATTGATGTATTATGATGATAAGTTGTTAATGATATGATTATGATGATGATGATCATTATCATGATGATGATGATGATGATATCATTGGGTGAAAGAACAGCGGATTAGTTTCAAGTGGATGGATCCTGAGTGATCAAGTCATGGATTACCACGATAATTCATGACTTGGTCACTTAGGATCCATCCACTTGAAACTAATCCATGGTTCTTTCACCCAGTGATTTAACAACTCATTATGATGTAAAAACAATCTCTAAATTGCTACTGTATGAAAACTTATATAATGTTGTATGAATATGACATAAAACAAAAAAGAAATAGAATACGGAATAATAGTAGTAGCGCGGGCATAGAAACACGCTACTAGTAATTAGCAGTACTGCTTCCTGCAAGAAGCGCTACTACTAAGTAGCTGTAGATGTAGCGCGGGTAAACCGATGCTACTGCTAACCTTTAGTTGTAGCGCCGTATCAGTAGCGCGGTACCCCGCGCTACTGCTAGGTCAAAAACCAGCGCTACTGCTAGGCTTTTCCCTAGTAGTGTCTCCTTGTCACCGGCTGCCATCTTGTCGCTGAGAGGAGGATGCATCATATTTTTAGTGTTCTTCTTTGTCTTTCTACATGCCCTTCTAGTAGTGGACATATGCTTTTATGAATAAAAATTTTCCGGTCACTCATATTGTTGTAGTGACATCAAGAAAGGCAAGTGTGTCCTCATCAAACATATTATTTAGATCTAATGAGTTTATGTCATTGTCTCGTCTTACAATTATTATTTCACTAGCAAATATGCCCGTGCGTTACAACAGGAGAAGAAAAATATAACAGATCTATACCCAATAAGTATTGCTCAAGACCCCCGCAACCTATATATGCGCATAGTTTCCACATAGAACCTCGCCCATGTGGCCAATTATCCTCTTTCCCGCCCTCGCAAGCCATGTCCACATGATCAAAACACATCCGAACGTGGTAATCTATTACCTATTATTAAAAGACGAAAGATTTCATAGTTCTCCTTCCGTCACTTTTTTACATCCTTGATTTTGTGTTAACCATAAAGATTTACGGCTGAGGTTTAAAAGAAATATGTTGTTTGCCTGCGTGCAACGATTCCACCCGCATGATGCCCGTCTGGGCCTTAATGTGTTTTATATGGCCCAACCAAAGCAGCCCAACGTAGAATTGCTTCGCCGTTTCGTCCTATGTCGCTTTCCTTTTTTGCTTCGGTCGCTCAGCATATCCCCGTTCTCGATATGTATTTTGACAACCGAATCATATCGTCCGGCAGCCCAACTCTAATACAAAAAACACAGAAAAGTGGGCCTTCATCCATCCATCCACCATGGCTGCAGCAGGAGGTGGCATGGTGGTCGGCCCTACCTTGGATGATGGCAGCGGCAGGCGCGGCATGGCCCTGCTGTACCAGGAAGGGCGACGGCTGCGGTCGGCGGCGGCGGCGGTACGCTATCGGGCGTCGGATCGGCGGTGGTGATGTGGAGGGTCTGGTGGACTGCTCGGCGTGCCTCCGCTCAGATCTGATCTGGCCGGTGCAGCCGGCGGTGGTGGCCATCTCCTCCATCAGAGGTGGTCGACCTGAGGCTGGATGGTCACATCTCGAGATCCGTCATCTAGTCCCGCTACGAGTCGGGAAGACATAGTTGCCGGTGAAGACCGAGCCGATGGCAGACGATGGTGGCGTTCTGCACCGTTACCTTGATGAAGGCATCGTCGTGTAACTACTGTCGACCCACTCGTGTTGTTCCGGAGGAAACCCTAGGATCTGGTCTTCCAGATCGGACGATGGCAGCACAGCGGTGTTGTTTCTCTATTGGGGGCATTGTTTGTGGAGTAGCACTGGAAGACAGAGGTAGGAGGTGGAGCGGCTTCGTCTTGCACGGAGTTTCGGTGGAGATGTCAAGTCATGCCTGGCCGACAGGCGCTATGCTATGTCATGCCTGCTCGACAGGTGCTATGCACGACAGATCTTTCAGAATCTTCGCTTCTGGATGGACGAGCACGGGGCAGTGGCGCCGTTGGGCGCCCGTGGTGGCGTCGTCGGATGGACGAACTAACAAGGATGATGCGGATCTCTCTTCTGAAGATGGGTCAGCGGTCCGATGATGATGGCGGCGTCTAAAACGTGTGCATGTGGCGTAATAATAAATAAAGATGACTGTATGCATCAATTAATGTAGATGCCGGGGTTTTTAAGCTCCTTTTGTTGAATATTAGGGACTGCATGATGACCAACCGTGAAGCAAACGCTGAAGAAGCTTGTTGGCAAGTGCGAGAGGAAGACGGCTTGAACAACCGTGGCCTTGCATTTTGTGATGATTCGTTTGATATTCTTTCTTCAGGAATTAGGTTTGCATATTAGGGTACCCGACATCCTCAAAGAAGCCCGACCATGGTCAGCCAGCTAGCTTACCTGGCAAAGCACCCCACAGACGCAAGCCAATAGAAATGCAATGTGAACGTTACGCTTCTTTCACTTTTGTTCTATTAAGCGATAGCAGAGTAGTAAACCTCTCAAATTGCCCAGTCCAATTATAGGTGCTAATAGGTAAGATTTTCCTTTTAAATGTGGATTGTTTCTATCTATGTAAGATTGTATGAAAATGATAAATTTAACTCAGTCCTGTCTACAACCAAAGAATGTGCCAATTCCTTGCCTCACTTCTTGGCCATACCCGGAAGCACACGCGCCACCGCGCACGCGAACACTGTTTCGCAACTCCTGCCGGCGAGTCCGGTCCAAGGTTGCAGAGCGGGAGCGAGCGTCGTAGTCGATCACACACAGGTACAGAAAGTAAATGGACACGGAGATGTAGAGGGGAGTCTTTCTTTATTAATCATCATCAACTGTACATACACAGGGTGCTCTCCTCTTTATATATCTAGGGGTGGAGGGATAAGTGCCCACTTTAACGTTAAGTGGAGGGACTTGGTCTATAATGGGCCAATGACTTGTTCCATCTAAGGCCCAAGTTTCCCAACACTCCCCCTTGGGCAGTTATCCGTATATCCATGTCTCAAAACTCCGAAAAACCCAGTGAGAAAAAATATGGAGAAAGAGCACATAGTATACGTTGTTATGTTGCACGAATTGCCTCGTCAAAAACCTCGTGTGAGAAACATCAGGAAAACTCACTCAAGGGAAAAAGAGTACAATCCACTCAACTATCAAGTTGAGTACTCGATCATCGGGACCGAGATTTTAACGATGACTTTGTGAAGTTTCTCCCCCCTGAACCTTGCATCTCCCTAAGTCTCATCATACCGATTATATGCACACATCTCTCGAAAGATGGCGTCGGTAATGATCTAGTGAACAAATCAGCAAGATTGGCACCGGACTTAGCATGCAAGATTCTCACCTCGTTCATCTTCTGCATCTCATGTGCATAGAAGAACTTAGGATTAATATTCTTTGTGGGATTACTCTTCACATAACCATATGAATGTGTGCAACACAATCAGTATTATCTCCAAAGATAATGGTAGGGGTTTGTACGGTGCTCAGCCCACATGTCTGCTGAATGTGGCCGATCATCCGCTGAAGCCATACACACTCTCGTGATGCTTCGCATAGTGCTATGATTTCCGAGTGGTTCATGGAAGTCAATACAAGACTCGTGTTGGAAGATTTCCAGGAAAACACGGTTCCACACCACAAAGGAAAACATATCCAGTCTATGACTTAGAAGTATGTGGTCCAACAGACACCCAACATCAGCATAGCCTATAAGAGATAGGTCTTGATTCCTTCTAAAACATGCCAAGATCTTTGGTCCCATACAGGTAACGGAAGATGTCCTTGACGCCTTTCCAATGTCTCTTGGTAGGCTCAGAACTGTACCTAGCAAACAAATTGACGGCCAACACAATGTCCAGCCGTGTACAATTTGCAAGGTACATGAGTGCTCCAACTGCACTCAGGTGAGGAAACTCCGGTCCAGAATTTCCTCACCCTCTTGCTTAGGCCTGAACGGGTCCTTGTCTTGTTGTAAAGATCTCCTGACCATCGGGGTCTTAGAAGGATATGCCTTATCAAATCCAAATCTTTCCAACACCTTCTGGGTGTAGGCCGACTGGTGCACTAGAATCCCATCAGGGGAATGTTCAAGTTGCAGACCTAGACAGAACTTGGTTTTACCCAAATCCTTCATCTCGAATTCCGACATCAGGTAGGAACTCGCATCCTCAATATCCTCAGGCGTACCGATTATGTTTAAATCGTCCCCGTACACCGAGATTATACAGAATCCATCTTGGGATCGCCGTATGAAAACACATGGGCAATCTTTATTGCTCGTGTAGCCCTTCTGATGAAGGAAATCGCTTAGGTGATTATACCACATTCTACCAGACTGTCTGAGTCCGTACAATGCCACTGTATAGACTCCTGTTTGCGCTATTATGGTTCGGAACAGGGATACCTTCAGGAACCTTCATGTATATATTCGAATCCAAGTTACCATACAGGTAAGCAGTGACAACATCCATTAGTTTCATTTTCAAGTCCATATTTACTGCCATTGAGATCAATTATCTAAAGGTAATTTCATCCATGACTGGGAAATGAGTCTCCTCAAAATCGACACCTTGTCGTTGAGTGAACCCTTGAGCGATGAGCTTTGCTTTGTACCATACTACCTTATTATTTTCATCTCTCTTTTGACCAATAACCCACTCATGGCCAACAGGGCGTGTGTGGGGAGGAGTTAGAAAAACCGGTCCAAACACCTTCTTTTTGTTGAGAGATAATAATTCGGCAGTAATTGCCTCATGCCAATCTTTCCGATCTGACCTTTTCAGCGAGCATGTTAGGCTCGGGGTCAAGATTTATGATTGAGGCAATTTTCTTAGCAAAGTTAATGTCGGCAATCACCGTTGCTCGATTCATGGACTCTCCCGTATTAATATAATTTATGGCCATTTTGTCATGGGGCGCATCTGGCGCAGACCCTTGCTCTACCAAATTTCCCATTCTGGGAGCAAGGTCCTTTAGCTTTCCCGCGCCGATGTGTGCGCACACATCTTCGCTGGGTGTTTCCTCTATGGGAAAGTTTAAGTCCGGAATTTCGTGCACTGAATTTTCCGTACTTGTGTCAGGTCTCAAACTGGCTCCCCATTTCACTTTGGGGCACTTTGGTGACAGGCTGTGATAAATCTCTCTTATCCTTTTTCGTCAGGCGTCCCTGAGTACTTGGGATTTGAGAAGCCGGATTTCTCGTCCTTTAGGCCTATGGACGGGAGCGGGTATACCATCATTTTCTTTCGGTATTTCAACCCTTTCCGGTGCATTGCACACATGCACATGCGACTTTGTCACAGTCTTTGAGTCACTAAAGTGTTCAGGCAGTTGATTTGCTAAGGACTGCAAATCTATTATCTTTTGGAGTTCTCTCTCAGTCTTAGCAGTGCGCGGGTCATGAGCATGGATTCCCGTGGCTTTCCACGTGATTTCTCGACATTTAGCATCAAGGGGTTGATTCTCTCCCCCTAAAGTCGAAAAAAAATCCTCATCAAAAATGCAATCAGCAAAACGAGCCGTGTGACAGTCACCTGTCATGGGGTCCAGATACCTGATTATGGACACAATCTCATAACCAACGTATATCCCCGACTTACGGAGCGGGCCCATTGCTGATCACTGGGGTGGTGGTATTGGTACATATACCTGGCAACCGAACCTACGAAGGTGGGAAATTTTCGGTGCCGACCCTTGCGCAAGCTGAACAGGAGAGTGGATGTTGTAGGCCGACGATCTAAAGTTGATGAGATGGGCCGCGTGTAACACTGCGTGGCCCCAACATGTAGTTGGTAAATTACAACCCTGAAGGAGCGGTCGGGCAATGAATTTAATTCTTTTAATCAATGCCTCAGCAAGTCAATTTTGTGTATGAACATGCGGTACTGAGTGCTCAACTTTGATTCCCATTGCCATGCAATAATCATCGAACGCCTTTGAAGTAAATTCTCCGGCGTTGTCCATTCGAGTAGACTTTATACGATAATTTAGGGAAATTATTCCTCATTTGTATGATCTAAGAGATCAACTTTGCAAAGGCATGGTTCCGTGTTGACTGTAGGCAAACATTGGACCATTTAGAGGAAGCATCAATGAGCACCATAAAGTACCGAAACGGCCCCTTGAGGGGCTGAATTGGACCGCATATGTCCCCTTGGATACGTTCCAAGAACGCGGGGATTTCATCCCTCACCTTGAGGGGCGATGGCCTAATGACTAACTTCCCCATGGCGCATGCGGAGCATACGAAATCATCGGGATTCAGGAAGTTCTTCACGTTAACATTATGACCATGCGAGTTGTTAATTATATTTCTCATCATCCTAAGTCCGGGGTGGCCTAACCTATTGTGGCAGAGGCAGAAAAGTTCAGAGCTTCTAAATAGTCTTGAGGGTAGTGTACACAGGCGGTGCTACTATTTTAGTGTAGGATAGCCCTGTGTCGATGGAGGAAGCCTTTCGATAGCATGTTTACCATTTGCATCCCACTCGATGATGAGTATACACACTTGGCCATAGTCATCATCGGTCTCAACGTGGAAACCATTAGCGCGGATGTCTTTAAGCTCAAAAGAGTACGAGTCGACTCCGGGTACAACGATGCATCATTAATGATCACAGTTGTCCCTATAGAAAGTATGAAGGTGGCTCGTCTGGAGCCGAATATATTCGAACCGCAGCAGGCGGTTGTCACAAAAATTCCCGGAGATTTTTTTAATAGACTCAAAGCACTGAGTTACTCGTAAAATGGTATTAGTTGTACCGCTATCAACAAGGCACATTTCCTCTACTCGGGTGCCACACGCGTTCTAAAATATGACATCGAATTAATGTAATGTAGCGAGGAAGAAGCTACATAAATAATAAATGCACAAATTTCAGAACATAACAAGCTATCAAAATTCAATAAAGGAATAAATGGATGAATGCAAACATCATCCAAACGCCAAATGATGAATAAGGTTTTGCTCTAATAGAGTACAACCCACCGGAGATGAATGTATCAATTTAATCTAGGGAATTATAAACAAATGGGAAACCAAGAGAATAAATGAGGGGGCCATTTACTCTAGTCTAGATGTCGAGGCGGCTAAGCATCTCCAAATAGGAGAGCTTTTGCCAGGATAACATCACCATCGAGTTCGTGTGTCATGGAAGGGGGGGGGGCAATGGCTCTACATTGGGCACCTATAAGGCGTTGCTGTATGAGCCGATGGTGCTCCCCCTAGATAATATAGACACCCCCAAGCAGTTGCGCAACAATGGTTCTACTCCTCTCCATGGGGACAAACAATGTGCTCCAGCCTATCGAACAACCCTTGTGAGAGCGATCTAAAAGACTAGGGCACTTCGGTTTGTCATGTACACATTTTGCAAGGTACCACGGAGGTGGAGTTGAAGAAAGTGCAGCAACCTGCATTCACCCTAGGAGTGACAGCGACCATCTGGGTCAAGTCTATCGCCCTAAGTCATTCAGAGTCGAGGACAACCTCCACGTTGAATGACAAGGTGGGGTACCCTAGCCCATACACTATCCCCGCATTCACCCTAGGAGTGGTGAAGACCATCTGGGTCCACAAGCCTATCGCCCTCTAGGGTCACTCGGACCCGAGGATGATCTACACATTGAATGCTCGGTGGGGTAGTAGAACCCCTTCTGGGCCAACTCGATGGACTCCCGGTTTATTGATTCCAGCCATCATCGATTATGAAGGGGTTACATCGGGTAATCCATGATGTAAAAGCGATGATGATACATTTTATTCATCAAAGTGACGTTCCGATATTTATAGCATGCTAAAATATGCATTACATAGCGATTAAAAGTAAGCAACAAGTAATCTACAACAGTAAAAGCATATAATAGAAGCATGCATGATAAATAGCATGTTAAGCGCGTCCTAGACGTGAAAAATTGGCTCTAACATCGAATTCCCGAAACATTAAGCACAATTATACATTTTCCACGAAAACAGACTGAACTGAGGGCTTATGTGCAAAATGACTCAGCTGGAATATAATGCGCATAAATACGGAAAAATCTGAGTGTAAAAATGTAAAAACGCACGCATATGCCGCAATGTATGTACGACAGCTGCCACTCATGTTTAATGTGCACAGCTGCCACTCATGTTTTTTTTTATTACAAGGCACCCGCGGCGAGGCCCATCTAGGCCCAACCCAACACCGGCCTGCCCACACTGCCCAGCCCTTGGGGGGCAGTGGCTAGGTTTCCCAGCCACCCGAGTGGAACGTGGCGGCGGCGGTTGACCAGGGCAACAGTCCGCTTGGTCGGGGCGGCCAGCAGGGCCGGTGACGCACGTAGCAGAGCGGCGCGCGTGGTTCGATGCGGGAGCTCGGGCGGCCACGACGACGGCCAACGAGGGTCACGCGCGGCAGTGCCGCGGCGAGCACTAGGCCATGGCCCGGCTCGCGTAGCGCGCGGCGGCGCTCTCAGGCGCTCGGCTGCCCGCGGCAACGTCCGACGGCGTGCGATGTGTCAGCAGGGTCCGCGCGCGATGCGGCTGCCTTTGCAGCAAGGCGTGATTGCCATGACACGGCTCGGCCACTGCAAGCGCGGCAACGTGCGCGACCAGCGAGCCTAGGCACGCGGCGGGCGGGCTTGAGCAGAGGGGTGGTAGCCGGCCTATCACGCAACATGCGCGGATCATCGTGCAGCCGAGGCTTGGCGCGGTGGCGGACATCGACGAGGACCGACACAGCTTGGCCATGCGAGCTGGCCATCCAGCACGGGACCGTGGTGGTGGCGTCCAATCGTTGACCGCCGTGAGCGGCGGCGCGCAGGCAAGCCTGGCAGTGACCGGCAGCGCGAGCACTGCAGGAAACACGACGCAGCTGCTGCCCTGCAGCCGAGGCCAACGGCGGCTGACGGACCTCTTGTGATACGGCCAACAGGGCTGTCCACGAAGACGTCGGCGCGATACAACAAGTGCACGGTGATTTGCATACACATAACACATGCAAGTCATCCGGACGGCATGTATGAGTTTGGGAAGATGATTTCGTCTCTGCTGTTCGTCGTCGGACGACACAAACCAGCGAGACGACGCGTGCACATCCAGTGCATCGCGGCGGTGCCGTGCTCATCGGGGCACCGTCTCCCTACAGCATAGTCAACAAATTCCTCTACATGCAAGATCGATCCGCATTGGCGGGAGACATCAGGTCAGCCGCGATCTCACCAGAAAAATCTACACCATAGGTAAAACTAATCCGGAAAATTACGGGATCGCAAAGACGGAATCACAACAACAAGAGGAATCCATTTTTGCGAATAAATTCTGGATCCATACCTCCTCGAGATTGACGAAAGCCTGCTCGATGCAGGCTTGACGCAGGCTTGATGGAGAGTTGGAGGAGCGAAGCGTGCTGATAACGTGTTCCGCAACTCCTGCCGGCGAGTCCGGTCCAAGGTTGCAGAGCGGGAGCGAGCGTCGTAGTCGATCACACACAGGTACAGAAAGTAAATGGACACGGAGATGTAGAGGGGAGTCTTTCTTTATTAATCATCATCAACTGTACATACACAGGGTGCTCTCCTCTTTATATATCTAGGGGTGGAGGGATAAGTGCCCACTTTAACATTAAGTGAAGGGACTTGGTCTATAATGGGCTAATGACTTGTTCCATCTAAGGTCCAAGTTTCCCAACAAACACAAATAGGGTAGACGCACGGGCGTACCTGGTGCACTGGAACAAGGCTAACCACGGTCGGACGCAGTTAGCTTACCAGGCAAAGCACCCCACAGACGCAAGCCAGTAAAAATACATTGTGAACGTTAGGCTTCTTTATTTGTGTTCAGTTAAGCGAGTTGTCGCACTGTGTCATGGCTTCTCGTCGCTGTGTCCTCTTGACCGGCATGGTTGAGCATAATGCGGCCACGTAGAAAGGATGGATAGGTCTTAGTCCAAATAGAAAGGCCGGGTTTTGGGTTTCCCTAGCCGACCAAATAACGACATGGAAAATGATCATCATTATCTGTCATTCATAAATGTATAACAATGAGGAAAAATATCCTTAAAATAGTTTTTGGTTATTCAATATTTTTCAAAAACTGGTTCAACACTTTAATACTTATTCAACATTGTTCAAATACTTGTTCATCATTTTTTAGTACATATTCAACAACTTTCAAATACTTGATCAACATTTTTAATACTTATTCAACAATGAAACATCCCGAAGAGGCGATGCAAACCGATAAAGACAATGATATACAAAAAGAAAAATGAAAAAAATCCGGAGAAGAAAAAAGAAAAGAAAACGGAAAAAAAAAGAGAAAACCGAATACAATAGAAGAAAAAGAAACAAAATAAAAACAATTAAAACAAAGAAAGAAACGAAAAAAACTTGTGAAAAGGAAAAA
Organism: Triticum aestivum; assembly: GCF_018294505.1. NCBI lineage: Eukaryota > Viridiplantae > Streptophyta > Magnoliopsida > Poales > Poaceae > Triticum > Triticum aestivum. Next base: position 64,009,450 of record NC_057814.1, on the reverse strand, counting down.
AACAAAAACTAAAAACAAGGATAAAACAATGCGAAACCGGCTCTATTAACCTTAACTAGTTCGCGCCCTACACGGAGCCGAAGCTGACCTAGTGTTTAGGAGAGTGGCAGCTCAGCCAGGATACCCGGGTTTGAATCCTGGTTTCGCCGATTTTTCTTCTTTCTTTCTTTTAAACATCCGCTAAGAGGCCGACCCAATAGCTACAACGTGGATACATTCACTTCAGCGAGACGGAAAGTTTTTTCTGAAAGATCTAGCATCGCTGGCATTCATTGATAATAGCAGGAAGCAATAAAAAACAAGGTGGTGAAGATCCTAAGACCGGAAGATCTGAAGATCAAAAGAAAAAAAAATCAGCCCTAATAGCTGCAGGACAACACTCCATACAATCCATCCTGGACAACACAGCTCCAAGTCCGATGGTGAACTATGAAGGAAAACTAGGCAAGGTTGATATCATGAAGGATCACCATCTGTCTCGCGTCATCGTATACCACCGGCCCCACCACGGCTTTGACTTCACACCAACAGACAGTCGAGGCACTCCCATGGACACGCCGGAGAAGAAGAAACGACTACCACGACCAAGGCCACGCCTTCGACATTGCTCACCGCTGTCATCGTTGCCACAGAAGCCACCGTGCACGTCCAGTCATAGGAAGCACCAAAGAGATCAAAGTCTTCAAGATGACGCCCTAAAGAGGGGAACAACGTTGAAGATGACGCCACCGCCCGACCCTGCAGCAGGATCTGGGCTTTCACCCGGAGGACTTGATCTGGGAGCAGAGCTGTGAGATTCCCGACGACGCCTCCAAGGAGGATAGCGACGCCCATAGGCGCCGTCGCCGCCGGCCGTCCAGCACCGGCCAGGCTTTCACCTGGAGCAGCCACTCCCACGCAGTAGGCCGAGGTCGACCCGTACCTCCATAAAACCGCGCACCCCCCACACAGCGAGCATGCCACCGCTGTGCAGGGCGACCAGCAAGCCTCCACGACGGCGGCCAGCAGAGACCAGATCGGGTCCTGAGCCCCGCATTCGACCGTGGCCGGAGACTCCGTGCTCCAACAAGCGGCAACAGGGCACCACCACCTACCATCAGTGCCCCTCCCAGGCAAGCACACACAGACGGCCTAGCAGATCGAGGCCCCCGCATTTGGCTGCCCACTCGCGCCCCTGCGCGGCCACGCCCGCCGCAGCCCTCACATGCCGCCTCGCTCCCTCCAGCGCTGGATCCCGCGCACCCGAGCCGTCGCCATGAAATCGAGGCCCCTGGCCTGAAGCCAACCTCCTCGGAGCCGCCAGATCCACGGCCTCCCAGACACAGCCATGTTGCGCCGCCCTACACGCACCTCCCCGCGCTCGAACGCGGTCGCCCCTGCCCGTGCGCGCACCGGCGTGGGAGCAGCGCCCTGGATCCCGCCGAGAGGAGCAGCCCGTGCTGCCGGAGCTCAGTCGGGAGGAGGAAGTGCGCCGTCGCCACCGATCCGTGTGGGCTTTGCCCAGCAACATCTGCCGGCAGCAACGACGGGAAGATGGCCGGCAGATCGGCGCTGGCGGCAGCTAGGTTTTCGTACCCTGGCCGCCCGTAAGAGCGACCCTAGGAACGGCTATCGCCCGCGAGACGGAGAGTTGCACTCGCGTAAGGCGATATATAGTCGCCGCCCTCCATGCCTACTGTCGCTTCCTTCCTCTGGTCGGCCATGGATGCCACCTCCTGAGTCGAAGGTCCATGTTGCCGTCGCCGCCTGAGCTGGTGCATGGGGTGGCGCCTCAGTACAACAGGTGAAAGATGAGAAGACTACGTCTAAAGAAATAGATGTACGAGGGTTTTCTAGCAAAATAACAATGTTATGTGTCAACATAGGAGCGAATTGTACAAGATACGAACCTGCGAGTCAAGTTCATGTACCACGGTTGCATGTTTTTCAAGTTTTTGTATTAATTTGTTCTCACCGGACAAGTTTTTCTATCTGGGGCACAATTATCTCGTAAAAGGATTGTCGCAATTATTTGTTATTACTGTTAGAAACATAAGAAAAATATTTATATGCAAAATAATGGTTGAAGATGCAACTTTGGAAATGAATCAACGCCCATCCCAAAGAAGTGAAAAATGTATACATGGAATAAAAATAAAATACTTAGTACTCCCTCCGTTCGGAATTAGTTGTCTCGAAAATGGATGTATCTAAAACTAAAATACGTCTAAATACATCCATTTCTGCGATAAATAATTCCGAACGGAGGGAGTACTATTGATGCAATAGGGATGACGCCCTCGCATTTGCGAGGTCCACCCTTTTAGTTTTACAAAAAGAAGATGTTGTAAGCTATAGAAAATGTGAGAAAACAAATAGCTTGATCACAGTAGTTTCTTATGTCCGCGTAATAATCTGAACGAGAATGCTCCCGCAGCTTGATGTGAAAAACATGGTTTGCACTAATGTGCAACGTGAATAATATTCTATGAAGTAGTTGAGAAGTAGGCATGGAAGGTCCCGTACGTAGTACTATAAAGTACAGCATTGGCCCTTGTATAAATGCCCCCACCCTTCGTTGCCTGCTTCTATCTGTATCGATCACCTCTGCATTCACATAGACTACATCACCCAATAACATGAGTTCGCGGTCTTCTGTCAAGCACTTCAGATTGCTATACAATCTTTCAGCCAACACCCACGTCCCTCGAATTGTAATCACAATGGCACTTGCAGCAGGTGTCCTAAAAATAGTTGCACCTCAACCCGGAGCTATTTATCCCACCCACGTACTTCTTGCCATGGTTCTACTGACCATCACCGCAAGTATCTACCTTGCACTCCGTCGTAAAACTGTATACCTTGTTGACTACGCTTGCTTCCGGCCAAGTTTCAACCTAAGATGCCCAAAGGCAACCTTCCTCGAGCATGCACATCTCTCATCTTTGCTTGATGATTCTAGTGTCAACTTCATAGGAAATGTTCTCAAGCGCTCAGGAATGAGCGATGAGACATGTGTCCCGCCTGTACTTCACTATATAGAGCCATATTGTGGGCTTTACGAAGCACGTGCCGAAGCAGAGTCGATTGTCTTCTCGGTGACCGATGATCTTTTGGCCAAGACATGGATCAATCGTGATGCGATCGGTGTTCTTATCACCACCTCGAGTATATTTTGTCCGATACCATCTATTGCTGACATGATTGTGAATAGATACAAGTTAAGAGGTGATCTTCGTGTAATGAACCTCTCAGGAATGGCATGCTCTGCATCAGTGACGGCAGTGGGGCTCGCAAGCAATATGTTGCAGGTCATGCCTTGGGGGTCGCATGCATTGATAGTGTCAACAGAGACCACTGGGCCGTGCCACTATCAAGGGAATACACGCTCCATGCAGTTGCCTAACATCTTATTCCGCACAGGTGGAGTGGCGAAGTTGTTGTCGACTTCTAGGTCAAAAGCTCGGTTTGAGCTTGCGCATGTCACGCGGATAATCACTGCGGCAAACAACTCCGCGTACCGATGTGCATATCAGGAGGAAGATGAGAAGGGCATCCTAGGGACACGTCTCACTAAAGACCTTATGGTTGTTGCTGGAGACGCACTCAAGGACAATCTCACTACAAGCGGGCCACTTGTACTGCCGACAGCAGAGCTTCTCAAGTTTTTTCTTTTTGACATTGCTGGAAAGGTGCTCTATTGGAGGAAGATTAGACCATACATCCCCAACTTCTGTGTTGCATTTGAACATATATGCATCCACGTAGGTGGACCTGCGGTTATCAGCTCAATACAGCGTGGCCTCAATCTATCAGACAAACACGTTGAACCGTCACGAATGACACTATATCGCTTTGGAAACCAGTCGGCCGCATCAGTGTGGTATGAGTTGGCATACATCGACGCTAAAGGCCTAATGAAGAAAGGCGACAGGGTGTGGATGATCGGATTTGGTGCAGGGTACGAGTGCAACACCGCTAGTTGGGTGTGTATACAACCATCTTCCTGCGCGGATGGACCCTGGGCTAACTGCATCAATTGCTACCCTGTGGATATCTCTAGAAAAGCTTAAAATAAGAGGATTTTAAGTGTCATTTACTATAAGCGGAGTGAGTAGTGTGATAAATAACATGCACATCTCTCCGACACAACAATGAAGAGGTGGGGGTCCCGTTGGCGGGTGTATCAAACTTAGTGACATAAATAAAGATGCAGGCTTGTTAAAATAAATAATAAATCCCTACTTTCTTTGTGGTTGTCTAGATGAGCATGTTATGAGTTGAGAGGACACTCCAAATAGTAGTACAGTGGCTATATCTACATTTCACTATTCTATACCAGCTCGTTTGGCACCTACCTTTTCATTTCGTTTTGTGGAAATGACATGAAAACGTAATCCTGAGAGGATTTCATTTGGTGGGATTTGGATTCCATACCCAATTTTCTTGTTTGGCTGACATGGGTTTATGAAATGAAATGAAATAAATGTCATGTGCTGTTTGGCTGCTCTGAATTATAATCAGAAATAATAAACGTCCAGAACTCCATCTATACATTCAACACATTTACAATCTAAGGCAGCTAATAAACCCAAAAATAATAATGCACTTTTTCCTGATTAATATCATAATTAACCCAGGCAAGGATGGGTCATGTCTAGGGTCTAGAAGGCACAAATGCATCATAATTCAATCAGACAAACATGGTTCAGATCTAGAAGGCACAAAGGCAATATAATTGACTCATAACCAAAAAAAATCAAGGTTCAAAGCTTGAATTAGGCAAGTTCTGGACAAGAAAAGAATACAACTTGCCATCATAACCTTTAAGACCATAAAAAAAAAAATTTTGCATCAAGACTAATTTCTTTTCATTACATTTGCTAAGGCTTGAAGAGGCATGAATTTGTGGCTTGCTTATTGTCCTACAAATGTGATGAGGTGTGTAAGAAAACTGGCTAATGTAGTTAATAAACGTGAAGTGTGCAACAACAAACACCGGACCAATATTTTAGTTCCATCCTGTAAAAGCATCGTAATATTGATCACTACTACTTTGCTATAAAAAGCACGACTACAACAAATGAAGTTGAACAATGTACTACGAGCTATAATGTCTGTATATAAAGAGATGGCTATTTATAACATACTTATCAAAAGAAAGCCAACTTTGCTGCAACTTATAGATAATTATTACAAGGAAGTAGTAATTTTCTAAGGAAATTCCAAGCCAGACTGTTGCGCTTAGTTCTAAAAGCTCTCCCTGAAACCCCACTTTAGATTACATATCTTGGGAAATTTGAAGTAAGAGTGCTGCTTACCTAGTGGGAAAAATATAGATAGTGCTACTCCGATAAGACTGTCCTCATTCACAACAAGGGAGAAAATCAGCAGATTTTAGCTCATACCTTTTAATATTTAAGGGTTACTGATAAAAACAAATTCTTCTATTCTTGTGGGCAATGTAATGTATCAGTTACCTTATCTCCCAAATCTTTCTGAAGGTATTATGCATTTATGTATTTTATGTTTTTCTCAGTTTGAACAAATCAACCAAAATGAGAATGAATGCATATCATTAACTGTGGAACGGCGGCAGTCTAGAGACTTGGTACATGATATATCTAGTAAATAGAAGGCAGAAAATGCATGTCACAGAGAGTAAGCAACTCACAGTTAAGTCCCTATTACAGTAGCGCTGAAATTAAATTGCAACTTGCAAGTAGAAAAAAGACTTCCAGGAAGAAACCTGCGTCCAGTTGCCTATATATGTGGATTATGATGTGGCATCCATTTTCCAGAATATATGAACCATGCAACAGTTAGAAGTCAGATACTTGCTTTCTCATGAAAAAATAACAAAGTCAAATGTTTACTTCGTGATGTGCACATAACTATATGCACATTCTATACTGAACAAGACCAGCGTAGAGACTACTTGGTGTTGCACTTTCCATCACTACCTATGACTAGACAGAACAGTATACCCAAATTGAATTCATTTTATAAAATCAGGAAGCATTGGAACCAAGGTTTTGGGTACCGAATACCAAAAAATTACTGAGGAGGGCCGAAAACGCAGTTACCATGGTTATCACGAAATACCGTTCGAAATTTTCAAATGTAAATCGAATACAAATATTTAGACTAAGTCAAGTAGTTAAGGCACTAATATTTCACAACAATCTGCTCATAGCGCAATGGTTTTTACTCGTAGCCTTACGTCCTGGTTACCTTGTTGGTCTCGAATTAGCACCCCGACGTCCAGTATTCTTCTTAATTCCGTTTATATCAAAAGAATTAGGCAAAAAGAACAAATGTCAGAGATGGGATTCGAACACAAGACGTCGCTCTGTAAGCTACACAAATTCAATGAGACCCGTATATGTCCGCTTAGTAGTCCGGGCATACGGATTCCGGTATCCAATAGACAAACGTCGGGGGCTTTGCCGGAGTCTGGACATACACTTGAGACCCTTAGGAAATCTCCAAAGCGGACCCATGTCCAGACCACAATGTCCGGACCACTTTTGTCATCCAACGGAGACCTGTATATGTCCGCTTAGCAGTCTGGACGTACGGATTCTTGTATCCAAGAGACAACATTAGGGGCTTTGCCAGAGTCTGGACATACAATGTCCCGGCCTCTTCGGCAGCAGTGTTTCAGGGTGGCGGTGACAAGCGCGGCTTGGCGTGCTTGTGGCTGTGAGCGGCGTAGACGACAGTGGGTGGCGGTGGCGTGGTGCAGGCAGGCCTGATCTAGGCATAGATGGGTCTGGGCGGGCCGCATCCTACACGTGGTTGTCCCTACTACATCTCGACGGCTCCGATGGCGGTACGTGGAGGTGCTCCTGGGCTAGTCACGCAGCATGGGGAAGCCTCGGGCAGTTGCCCGGGCATGGCGGTGGCGGCCTACTCCTCCACCAGAGTTGGTCGGCCAACTGGCTGTGGCGGATCTCTGGATCCCACATCAAGTACCGGCGGCGAGTTGGGGAGGCGTGGCTGCCCGTGAAAACCGTGCTCCGACTACGGTCATGGCAGGCGATGACGCCATCTAAGCGTCGCTACCTTGTTGAAGGCATCGCCATTGCATACACCTTCTTCCCACTCGCGCTGTTCCAGGGGAAACCCCAAATCCGGGTATTCTGGATCGGATGATGGCGGCGCTCTTTGTGTCGCTCTACATCATGAGGGCATTGTTTTGGAGCAGTTGCTGGATGGAGGACGCAAGGAGTGGAGCGGTGTACATCTATTGCGTCGACGACGGTGAGTCTCGACGGCATGGTGCAGCAGGGTCTCGCTGACAGATGTGAGTTGATGGACTCGCGTAGGGCGGGGGGCGCTATCTAGCGTCGTGGGGGCGTCGACGGCAGGCCTAGCAAGGTCGATGCATGAGTGCCTGCTCTGAAGATGGATCAGTGGAAGATGGCGGCGGTGACTTCTGAGACTTCGTCGGACCGGTTTGTGCCCCAGACCCGGTATGAGGCTTGGTTGGGGCCTCCGGCTTTAGATGTTAGGCTTTGGTGCGAGGTCTGTTTGGTACTTGGCTCGGACTTTCGGCACCCCTTCATCAGCTAGATAGGAGTAGTGGCAGATGTTGCCAAGATGGTGGCTTCATACTTACTGATGTATTACTTTGTAAGGTCTTTGTGAATAATTAATAAAATGGTTGCATGCATCGTCCAGATGCTGAGGCCGGAGGTCATCCTCCTTTTCTAAAAAAAAGTACTACCTCCGTCTAGGTGAATAAGTCATTCGCGTAGTTCTAGGTCATCGATTTGAGGAATTAAATATGTGTTATATGCCATGAAAAGTATATCACTAGATTTCTACACGGATGTAGTTTCTAAATATATATATTTTGTCACATATAATACATATTTAGATAGTTAAATCGTCGACCTAGAACTACGCGAATGACTTATTCACCGAGACGGAGGCAGTACACTTGATCAATCACATGCATGGTCCCCCCTCTTCTCTCTCTTCTCTCAACCGCACATGCATGGCCCCTCTCTTCTCTTTCTCTCGTCCCAACCGGACACTAAACCACAAACATTCCACCACATGCATGGTCCCCACCTACTTTTTTCCTCTCAACCGGATACTTTGTGATTAGCATTGGATGGCTCCGTCCCGCATCATGTCCACGAATCACGCCTAGACAAAAAAAGGACATATACCAGAGACATTTGTGGGCCAGCTTTGGAGATGCCCTAACCAAGCCCTCCACCCTACGCTAACCGAACCTCCAGTTTTATTAACCCAGACATTGTTCTTGATGTAACTGTCATTTGATTTTAATAAAGTGCACCAAAGGCATTCCTCTGAAAAAACGAACCACCAAACCAGCCAGAAAAACAACATCCGCCCCACACCCCACCTTCTTCCTCACCGGCTAATTTCCCGCCGCCACCCCATGCGAACCCCACCAACCACCGCAACCTCTTCCCCTCTGGTCCGCTTACCTGCGTGGGCCTCCCACTGCTCCTTCGCCGCCCGTTGCTAGTACCCCGGCCTTCCACCCCGCGACCCATCCCGACCCTCTAGCCTCCACGTCCTCACCACCACAACACCACATCTCCACCACTACCTCTCCACTTCATGGCCATGCCCCAAATCCCGTCAGGCACATGACAGATCCGTGGATCAAGGCCACGGCTATGTCAATCCCAGCCACGTCTACGATAATATTGCACCCAGATTTGTTATCCCCGGCTCCATCGAGCGCCGCCTCTAGATGAAGGAAATATGCCCTAGAGGCAATAATAAAATTGTTATTTATATTTCCTTATATCATGATAAATGTTTATTATTCATTCTAGAATTGTATTAACCGGAAACTTAGTACATGTGTGAATACATAGACAAACAGAGTGTCCCTAGTATGCCTCTACTTGACTAGCTCGTTAATCAAAGATGGTTAAGTTTCCTAACCACAGAGATGTGTTGTCATTTGATGAACATGATCACATCATTAGAGAATGATGTGATAGACAAGACCCATCCTTTAGCTTAGCATTAATGATCGTTTAGTTTTTTTGCTATTGCTTTCATCATGACTTATACATGTTCCTCTGACTATGAGATTATGCAACTCCCGAATACCGGAGGAACACCTTGTGTGCTATCAAACGTCACAACGTAACTGGGTGATTATAAAGATGCTCTACAGGTGTCTCCGATGGTGTTTGTTGAGTTGGCATAGATCGAGATTAGGATTTGTCACTCCGTGTACCGGAGAGGTATCTCTAGGCCCTCTCGGTAATGCACATCACTATAAGCCTTGCAAGCAATGTGACTAATGAGTTAGTCACGGGATGATGCATTACAGAACGAGTAAAGAGACTTGCCTGTAACGAGATTGAACTAGGTATGAGGATACCGACGATCGAATCTCGGGTAAGTAACATACCGATGACAAAGGGAATAACGTATGTTGTTATGCGGTTTGACCGATAAAGATCTTCGTAGAATATGTAGGAACCAATATGAGCATCCATGTTCCTCTATTGGTTATTGACCGGAGATGTGTCTCGGTCATGTCTACATAGTTCTCGAACCCGTAGGGTCTGCATGCTTAACGTTCGATGACGATTTGTATTATGAGTTATGTGATTTGATGACCGAAGTTTGTTCGGAGTCCCGGATGAGATCACAGACATGACGAGGAGTCTCAAAATGGTCGAGAGGTAAAGATCAATATATTGGAAGGTTATATTCGGACACCGGAATGGTTCCGAAGTGTTTCGGTTATTTTCCAAGTGTACGTGTTCATAGTCGGTTTCTCCACTAGTCGACTACGCATTGGTCGTTTAAATTCAAAAAATTCAATTAAAATTGATTTTTTTGCTCGAAATGCCCATTTACCCATGGGGGCCGAAAAGCTCGGTAACTGCGTAACCCGAAATTTCGAGCGGTAACCAAAACCCTGATTGGAACCAGCCAATGAGTGGGGCATAGATTTATATTTGGAGTTCAGCCGGTTTCATGTGATGCAATTAGGTTTCTAGCATTCAAACAAGTTCTATGAAATAAATTTTGCAAGTGTTGGTTGTCAAAGTATGCATGCAACAATCAATTGTCTGATCTGACAATGCCATGTCAGGCAATGCCTTCACTAGTGATATTCCACAGGAATTTGGTAGGATGACTCAACAAAATCACTCACATGTCCCAGAACCAGCTTTTCGGTGACATTTCAGAGGCGCTAACAAATATCACGTTTCTGGGTATCTTTAACTTTCACACAATCACAATATAGGAATCAGGCACTTTGCCGTCTGCCATGGCTGACGACAAAGGCATGCCTGACTGACGGCAAAGGTTTTTGCCGTCCACCAACAAACAGCAACAGGTCTGGGTGAATAGGCTACGACGAAGGGTTCTTTGCTGTCTTCTGGCGGACGGCAAAGATGAAAGGCTCTTTGCCGTCCGCCAGCAGATGGCAAAGAGCCTGGACGGCACAAGTGCCAGGTTAGGTCCGTTAGGGGGTTAACGGCGTGCTTTGCCGTCCACCAAGACCATTGCACCTTTGTTGTCTGCCAGCTGACGGCAACGTAGCGAAATAGGCAGCCCCCAGGTGCTGCCACGTGTCAAGCTATGCCTTCTGCTGGCGGACGGCAAAGGTGCAACGCTGTTTGCTGTCTGCCAGCAGACGGCAAAGTAACCAAATAGGCCAGCCAGTACCCCAGGTTGCACAGGTAGCTGCCACGTGGCAGCTTTGCCGTCTGTTGGTAGAGGGCAAAGCTTTTTGCCGTCTGCTGGCAGACGGCAAAGAGCCTGTACAACCCCTGTTTTTTTTTGTTTCTTCTTATATTCATTCAATTTCAACACACAAATTTCACAGTAGACATATGATATATCCAACACACAAGTTTCATCCCACATACATAACCAACACATGGTTCCATCCATACATCACCAACACATAGTTTCATCACATTGTTCATCCAACACCTATCCATCCATCTAACAAGTTCCACATTGGTCATCGATACAAAAGAAAAGCAGAAAGGGAACACTCTATCCATGCAAGCTTCCGTGAAGTAAATGAAATCTGCAAAATGGGAAACAAGAAAGTTAGAAGAAGAAAACTAGAAGAAGAAGAAGAAGAAGAAGAAGAAAATGAAGAAGAAGAAGAAGAAGTAAGCATACTTAGGTAAAATGGCTAATTATGCCTTTTTTGAGTGAACTAAGCATATTATGCCATTTTTGATATAAAGCAGCTAATTATAGGTTATTATTGAGCTAACCTAGGGAACTAAGCATATTAGAGCTAACTTAGAGCTAACTTAGGTCATTTTGGAGAAGAAGAAGAAGACTAGAAGAACAAGAAGAACAAGAAGAACAAGAAGACTAGAAGAAGAAGAAGGTTTTTACCCTTTTCCTTCTCATTCTTCTTCTTTTATTCTTTCTTTTTCTTCTCTTTCTTCTTCTATTCTTTCTTTTTCTCCTCTTCATTGTTTTTCTTCTTCTTATTCCTTATTTGTGTCATTTTAAAGCTTACATAGGCAATTATGCCATTTTTAGCTAACTAATCTTCTTGTGTCAATTTGGAGGAAATTAAGGTAAGTATAGGTCATTTTTGTGCTAACATAAGTAATTATGCCATTTTTGAGTTAACTAAGCATATTATGCCTTTTTTGACATAAGTAAGCTAAGTATATGTCTTTATTGAGCTAACCTAGGTAACTAAGCATATTAGAGCTAATTTAGTTAAGTATAGATCATTTTGGAGCTAAGTAAGCTAATTATGTCATTTTGTAGGAAGATTAGCTAAGTCTAGGTCATTATGGTAACCATTTTGGAGGAAATAAAGCTAAGTCTAGGTCTTTATGCATTTGTAGGCAAAACACTAGAGAAAACTTACCGTCATCACGGAGGTGAAGGACCGGTCGGGTCTACGCCAGTGCCAGACGGAGAAGGACCGGCCAGGGTCGGGGTTGCGCTAGTGGGAGACGGAGAAGGATTGGTCGATGCTTGTCGGGAGGCATGCTACACCAAAGATCATTTGCAATGTCTCGTTAGCATGATGCAACTGAAATGTGAATACTAGTAACTAATGACCATTCAAATGAAACTCACTGTGTCCGCTCTAGCAATCTGAGGCATCGGCGGAGGGGTCTGACCGTTTTTCTCGGACACGACATTTTGTTTTCACGAGTCAGTCATATTAGCTAGTAATGAAACGAACATTGCATGCATGATTTGTCTAATAAGCAGGAGAAACTTACCACGAGGAGCTCATATAGGGCCCGGTGAGACGCGTCATTCCGGTTCCTCTCCTCCTCTAGCATCCTAGCCGTCTTCTGCTCCAGCTCGATGTCCCTCTCCTTGGCCTGCCTGGTTGCCTCCGCCAGAAGCTCCTGGGCCCTAACCTCCATGGCGAGGTCCACTAGCCGTGGTCGAGGCGGTATCTCAGGAAGAGACCTCGCGTGGCGCTTCTTGATCTCCGGGAGACTTCTAGGACAACGTATCAGTCCATCCCCAATGGCTACCGAGCCATGTTTCCTCCCCTCACCAGATAGAATCACGAGCTCTGTATCAAAAGGACTTTGGCTCGGGTTGAAGTCATCCCCTTTCGTCGCCTTCCCAAAGTCTCTGTACCTCACGAGCTTGTTTGTGGGAGGAGATGTTGGTGAAGCTCTCTGGATGATCGAGGTCATCCTCAAAGAATGCCTTGGCCTTCTTGAACGGGGCCATATGGGCCATGGCATAGAGGTTTTACAGCGGTGGCACTTCCTTCTTGTTGTGTTTTGCCTAAAAGAGAGGAACAACATATTAGTTAAGGGCTGAAGCTAGCATGAAGAATGAAATTGCATGAATCGTTAAGGGTTGAAACCACATACCCAGTGATCCCCGTACTCAAACAGGTTGGAGCTCCCTTGATGGTGTGGCACACCTCGCATTTGGGAACGCTTATCCCTGGCCTTGTTGTGTTTGGCTAGCCATTGGGGAGAGCACCACTCATCCACCAACGCCTCCCAACAGTCCATCATATCTGCACATCATCTCAGGGGCATCTAAGTTTGGCTAAGAGAAATTTCAGCGCTACGCCTACGAATGAAATCAAGGAAAGTAAGTACAAGGCCTTAAGAATAGGTAATTACCCTCATGTACTTCTCCTTACTCAGATACTTGCGACGACACTTCTTCTTGGCCCTCCTAATGTTAGTCGAGGGGTAGTAGTCTTGAACAGCCTGCACCCTAGCCTCGTGCCATAAGTTCTAAAGTAGGCGCTTGCACTCGGCTTCAAGAACCCTAGCCGCCTCCGCCTCGTGTTCCTCAGCAACCCTGTAGAAGGTCTGCAATCGAACAAGACAACACTGATTAGTACAATCACTAGGTAATGTTGATTTTTAATTCTGTAAAGGAGAAATTACCCAAAACCGCCGCCTCACAATGTCGGCCACCGTCTCGCACACGACACCGTCGACCCTCTCTTCTGGCTGGGCCGGGGCAGCCCCGTACAGCTCCCATCTCATTGCTAACTGTGGAGCCTAACCCTCACCGGGCAACGTGACCCACCCCGGGAAGTGCTGTCGGCAAATCACACCAAGGACCTGGTTGGGCATGCGGACACCATTGGGGTGTATCCAACCACTGCAGTATGACAAGGCCAACACATTAGATATTAATTTCAAGAAACATTAAGGACAAAGGTTAAAAAAGAGTAAATGCACTTACTTCTCCCTGTTAGGCTGAATCAACCACCTCTGATCGCGGGTCGCCGGCACGGTCGGGAGCTTCGTACCACCACGCTGGTAGACCCTCTTGCCCTGCTCAACCAGCTCATCCTCGCTAAAACTATCCTCAGACCAGGTCTCCTCGTCATCAGCATGGCCACTAGTGTCCGGAGATACATGGGGCGAAGACTATGGGACCGGAGTCTTGTGGGACGAAGACTCTAGGGCCCGAGTCTCCTGGGACGAAGGCTCTGGGACCGGAGTCTCCTGGGACGAAAGCTCATCGACCTGATGCTCGTGGACCGGAGTCCGAGACCAGTCCTCCTGAGACGGAGCACTACGGTGGTCCGGAGAATCAGCTGGGGGTGGCGGCAAGGAAGGCGCAGCAGCCTTCCTACCTCTCCCGCCGCCATGTCCACCTCTAGCAGCCCTCTTCGGCTTCCCCCGACCTCTCCCGGCCGAAGAAGAAGCGCCCGCCGGTGTCTGCATACTATCATCCAGCGCTCTCCGAAGGTGCTGGGGTGGAATAATAACACCCCTCCCAGCACGCGCCGAGGAAGGAGCCTCGGAGCGGTCTCGACCCGCGCCCACCATCTATCAACACCTGCAATGACAAAGAGTAAACGGAATTAGTACAACATAAACATAATAAAATATTTGGTGGGTGAAAACCGTTTTCTGATATTTCAAGCTTTTGGAATATTTACAAATGAAATATTCTCTATAAATTCCAAGAAAATTCTAGCATGTAAAAAATGCCATATTTGGTTATCTTGCCAAGTATCATCTCTTGGAGAACAAAATGACATCACCAAAACCCCTCAAACTAATTAACCTAACTAACCTAGAAACTAACATAACTAACCTAGTCTAGAGATAACTAACCTAACTAACCTAGAAAATCAAACTAACCTAACTAAAACCTCCTCCTCCTCCTCCTCCTCCTCTTCTTCTTCTTCTTCTTCTTCTTCTTCTTCTTCTTCCTCTTTTTCTTCTTCTTCTTCTTCCCCCTTCTACTTATTCTACTTTTCTTCTTCTTTTTTCATCTTTTTTCACTTCCTTTAATTATGACTATTCAACTAAAACCTAAAACTAGTCTAATCTAATATAATTTAATCTAGCTAACTATATAGATAATATATCTATTATCTAAAACAGAGAAAAGAACATAACTCCTCCTCCTCTTCTTCTTTTTCTTCTTATTTTTCTTCTTCCTTCTTTTACTTTTTCCTCTTTTATTCTCATCTTCTCCTCTTTTTCTCCTCCTCCTCCTCCTCCTCTTCTTCTTCTTCTTCTTCCCCCTTCTACTTATTCTACTTTTCTTCTTCTTTTTTCATCTTTTTTTTAATTCCTTTAATTATGACTATTTAACTAAAACCTAACACTAATCTAATATAATCTAATCTAATCTAATCTAGCTAACTATATAACCTAAACTAATTAAACCTAAACATAAACTAAATAACCTAAACTATTTAAATTAAATAACCTAAACTAATTAAACTAAATAACCTAAACTAATTAAACCTAAACTAACTAAACTGAAAAAACCTAAACTAAATAACCTGAACTAGACAGAAAAGAAAAATAGAAAAGAAAACAGGGGTGGCAGGGGCTCTCCATGGGGGGCGGAGTCGGGTCGGGGAGGGGGCGGCGACGGGGCGGCGGCGAGGCGGGGTGGCGACGGGGCGGGGAGGGGGCTGTGACAGGCGGCGCTCCTCGGGGGCGGTCGACCCGCGGCAGCGGCGGGGAGGTGGCAGCGGGGAGGCTCGGGAGTAGGGTGGGGAGGCAGGGAGGGGGCGGCCACGGGGCGGGAAGGGGCCAGCGACGGGGCGGCAATGACGCGGGGAGGGTGCGGCGGCGACGGCGTGCGGCGACGACGTCGCGGGGTGGCACGAGGGGGAAGAAAGAGGAGAGAGACAGAGAGAGAGAGGGCGATGGCGGGGCGCGACTGTTAAGTCAATTTTCAAGCTTTGCCGTCAGCCCCACCTTTGTCGTCTGCTAGCGGACGGCCAAGAGGGGCCCGTTACGGGTTGACAACTAGTGGGCCACCCTCCCTCTTAGCCGTCCGCTAGCAGATGGCAAAACTTCTATGTCGTCCGCTAGCAGGCGGCAAAGAGATTACTGATGGCAAACAAGCTCTTTGTCGTCCGCTAGTTCTTTGTCGTCAGCCTTCTCTGGGCTGATGGCAAAGACCTCCTTTGCCGTCAGCTAGCAGACAACAAAGAACGGGCCGACGGCAAAGATCCTGATTCTAGTAGTGTCAGTTAAACAGAACACTAAAAACTGCATTGAGCGATAGAGTATTCAAAAAGGTTTTATACACAGAAGTAGTAGTGAACATTAGCAATTACCAAAGTCGATGGAGGGCAAATATTTGTGTTTCTGTGAATACCCAACCTAGGCGATTTGAACAGCCTAATGAACTAGATCTTACGACCATCAATAAGTCGTAGGTTGACCATATCATCACAAACCACTAGTTGAGAAGTTTATTCCATCTGTACCAAAGCTATGATCAGGCGTATCCTTGCAAGCTGTTGTCCTCTAAGTTCAGGGTTGTAGGTTAAGGACAAGGTGTAGGGCCCTGTTGAGAGTCAAGGCATAGTCGCCTGCTCCGCATCCAATGTCCTTGAGAATTGAGAGGGGTGTGTTGCTTGATGTGCTATTGGAGTCAAATACTCAGGTTAGGGCTAGGGTTCAAGAAATATGAAATAGCATGAGAGAGAGGGGATGAAAGGACAGGTGGAGGAGGACAATTACCTGGGTGAAGAGGTGATCGAATCGTACCGCGGCGCTACATGAGGTCGATATCAGAAGCAACATGGGATGGGTTAGAATGAGAGTCGGGGGAGGTGAAAGGGAACGGAGAGGTGAGGATCCACACGCAAGCTCATTGGCGGCGAGGTAACAAATCTTGGATATCCTAAATAGGAGCACCCCACCCCACTGCATGATTTTCCTGCATTCTGGTGAAGCCATGTCACCTGCTGATGTCATAGATTTGTTTTTTTAGAGCATGGTTAATAGTATAGCTAGCTGCTGGCTATATGAAACTACCATGTCATTTATAACCATCATTTCTATTCACTCATACAATGGTGTGGGCTATAAGATTAGCTATTACATTAGTACTTTTTTGAGTCAATTACAGTGGTGGTGCTTAAACTTGCCAGGAACAGTCACTTTGGTGCTAGAACATGCGGCATACATTGAACTGGTGTAAAAACTTGGCTCAGACATGCAAATATGGTGCTAATCGCGTTTGGATACGAAGTCGACGCTAACTTGTCGTGCCAGCGTAGCATCGTGACTGTTGTCGGTAATTGAAGGCGTAGAGGAGCGCGTGTAGCCTTTTTTTTGCCGAAACCCCCCACAAAAATGTATTTCTCACAAAAAGCCCCTGTCAACGCGGCAGATGCCATTTCATTTCTTGACTCATGGGACATGGGGCCCGCTTGTCAGTACATGTAAATAAAAACATAACAGACGGCCTCTGCATCTCGAACATGAGAACAACTGTTGGATAGCAAGCTATCCAAGCTACTGCACCGTTCACGTTACAATGACAGATATTTATAACAATACTTAGTGTAGTACTAGTAAGCTTGCACGTGCAAATGCACGTCTAGACTAATATTAACATATATAAGAGAGATAAAATTGCGAGGGCATATGTGAGAATTAACATACACAGAAAGATATTCTGATTGCATTAAAAATATTACAAATGAAAAAAAAATATGTTTATGACCAGTTCAATTTAGTTGGTTCAATGCGATTGCACGAGGAGAAACCACACCTATTTAAATTTGGTGCCACATATGCAATGACAAACTCAAGGTCACCACATAAAGGCACAGTTAGCATGATTATCATCGAGCTAAACCAGTGCACTCATTATATGTGAACAAATGCAAGTTGATGTATTAAAATGAAGATCTCAGTTTAAATGTTAGCTACAACAACCACTAAGTTGAATCATCTTACAGTGTGTTCACGTCCATGTCTCGCCGCTCGATGCTTACGCAGTCTGCACACCTAGCTCATGCGCAGGCAGCTCATACTTGTGAGAGGATGATCGGAGAAAGTGGCTCAATCCTGCAAGCGCTGCACCATGGGGGAGACAGAGACCCGGGGCAGCCGCGGCGAGTCCTTTGAGATCAGGAGAGTAGGAAGGCTGCCACTGGAAGCTCCCGCAAAAGATCAGTAAAAGTAATCAAGAAAGGGCTTGTACAACTTATAATGCAGCAGTACTTTCGTATACATCAGCACACCTTGGAATTATATTTTCATTTACGAATATGTCATGAGAAATTACCAGATAGATCCAGCTTTATAATACTTGCACATACATATTTCTGACAGATGTCAGATGACAATAAAACCTTGCAAGGTTAGCTAAATATGCAAGTGAATATTCTAGTGAAATAAGAAGGATAGCATGAGCAAGGTTTTGGTTACCGAATGAGGCATTTCTACCGAGGGGGACTGGTAAATGTGGTTACCACGGTTATCGAGAAATACCGAGAATATTTCGAACGAATTCTATAGTTGAATTTTGAATTCAAATAAGTGGATGAATGAACATTTGATCCAGAGACCTCTCAAAACAGGAACTAGGTTGCTACCAACACAGTAGAACCAACTCTCATGGCATTAATTACATCCTACGCACTTTTCTATAAATCGAGTGTTTAAATTCTAAAATTTCAAAAAAAGGTATTTTTTGCTCGGTAAGGGGATTTATTGAGGGGCACGGAAATACGCGGTAACCATGGGAAATCTCGAAATTTCGACCGGTAACCAAAACCTTGAGCATGAGTACCTTGCAAGTGGTAGGTTAGGGTATGCATGAGTTCTCCTCAGGTGTTGTAATAAGATAAAAATTTGACATGTGATCAAGTGAACATAGCAGTTCAGTCTGGTGAACTAAGGCAACCTTCCATGGTTTCAACTGAACAGTAGACTAATGGCTAAATGGCCAATCAGGCAAATGTTATGTTCTTTGCTAAACTGATGAATGCAAGCCAATTTTGAAATTCTTGGAGTGAATATAGATATAGTTGGTCAAGGACTTACAGTGAAGCCAAGTTGTTAAATTTTCTCACTCCCAGCATATTGTCAGATTTGTCTGGAACGTTGGCACTATCATCATCTTCTATAACGCAAACCTTTTTCGATAGAGGGCACCATCCAATATAAGCTTGAGATGGACTTGTTCGAGCTGTCTTGGAGCTAACCAAGCAAACATCAGCAGGAAGATTTGGACAAGGGTTTTGGCTTTCTGTCTCATACATTTGTCACATGCAAATCACCCCCCTGCTGACCACATGCTTCTTGTGGATATCAATACTAACCTCAAATAAAATAAAATAATATGTAGAATATATGTCAGCATAAAATTGTATATCACCTTTTCTTTGTCAAACAATAATTATTTGTTGGAGACATTACTGTATTCTTCAAATATCAGATCAATCTTCAGTCACCCTGGCACTCTACGGGCCTGGCACCAAATGTTTTACAGAATAAGGGCTGCATTTATCAAAATAGGCAGTGAGAGTAACTCGGAGCAACTTAGCTTTGATTTTGGTGTCAGTGAGTATAGCAAGATCCTTCTGCCTAGTTCAGTTTCCTATGATCAAAAGCAGGCACTGGAACATACCCTTGTGTATAAATTTATTTATTTATTTGACTGGGGTGTATAAATTTATTATAGTTAGATGTAAGCAATTCATTATGAAGTTCTGAGCACAGCTCAAACATGAACATATAGAGCTTGATCATTCTAGATATTAATCAGACATTCACTACTAGGGAAAACCCTAGTAGTAGCGCGGGTTTAATGCCCACTAGTAGCGCGGGCTGCCGCGCTACTAATAATTAAGGTGCTACAGCTATTACTTAACAGTAGCGTGTGCGACAAGCGCTACTGCTAAGACACATAGCGGCAACGCTTGTTCTATCCCGCGCTGCTGCTAATCTAGCTAGTTGCAGCGTGTTTACTATCCATCGCTACTAGTATTCTTTTTTTTCATTTTTAGTGTATTTATACGCCGTTATATAAATTTTGGTACAATGCCAATTATGAGGTTTATATCATTATGTCCATAACAGTGTGTCAAATGAAGGTGGATTAGGTTCAAGTGGAGGCAATGTGTGGTGCATGTCAAAAGTATACTACTAATCCAAACTTGATCTAGTTTGGACTAGTAGTACTTTCGATGTGCACCACATGTTGCCTCCACTTGAATCTAATCCGCCAGCACAAGCTATTTAATCATCATCATAGTCATTACCACCAACAGTATTTATGTAATCACCATAGTCATAGTGTAGCACATCATCATCTTCAAACTCATTCTAGCTAGCTAATCACCACCAACACTAGATGCGGTAGCTATCTAATCACCACCAACACTAGTTAATAATAATCATCATAGTCATTACCACCAACACTAGCTATTTAATCATCATAGTCATAGTGTAGCACATCATCATCTTCAAACTCATTTCTAGCTAGCTAATCACTCCTGCTGCTCTCTCTTAGGTAAAATAACATAAAACATGTGTAGCTCTCCTCCTTCATCAAGTTGGAGTATGCAGATGAACCTGTCTCCTAATCGTGGGCTGCGCTTCTGATTACTGCCCCCTAGTACTTCTCTGCACTCCTCCATCACAAATTTGGTCCAGTCTTTCACTATTAAGACTTCCTCGCTCTTAGAAATCCTGAATGCACTAAAGTGCATTGTAGGATATCTTAGCCGTAAGCTAACAATACTCATGGTACCATTAGTCTCGATCCCATGAGGCACAACATTCATCGGGAGTCTCTGTTGAAGAACATCGTATAGTAACATACTTAGCAATGAAGTTTAGCTTAAAAAATAATGTATGCAAAAGATGCACTGAGGACAAATAGTAAAAATCTTACCATCTTTCCTAAATAGATGTGACCGTAGTTCATTACGAACACTATTGGTCGCACGTTTTCAGTACTAACATTTCTAAGTGCAGGAAGAAAATTTGTCTTGACAGTATCAAGATCCTCAAGCCATGAAACATAATGATTTAGCTCCTCGCAGTTTAGTTCAGCCCCGGGACAGTAGTAGGTCCTGTCTACCAAGCGCTGGACATGTTTGCTTGCACGGAAATAAGCTGACAATAGAAATTAGTTGTCAACTATTTTTGAATAAACAATATCAAAGACATAAATATGGTTGAGAAACTCACATAATGGTATAACTGGAGGCGTCTGCACATCGACCCAGATATTGGTATTACCTTCAATATCATCTTCCGGACGAATATCAAAGGTGATAACCATATCAGGCTCAAATGCATAAGTCTTGCATAGTGCTCGCCAAGTTTTGCATCCAAAATAGGTGTAGTCGTCTGCGTTGTATAATTTTGCGTGGAAAATATAACCATGCTCGGTCTTCAAGTAAACTTTCTTTACCTCCATAGTACGACTGAAACCTATCTTATCCAAGACAAAAACTCTTGCATGGCAGGGGATACGCTAGTAGAATAGTAAAAAATTATATAAGTTGAAGCAAATGAAGCAGATGTCATGCTTAATTACGAAAAAAGACTTGTCGTTGTGACTTACTGTATCCACTTCGAAGTTCACGTCAAGCTTGATGCTGAAGCGCCTATCATCATCTAGGAAGATTCCGTCGCACAGGCCGCGCTCGTCTTCGCAGTATTTGCAAATACCAAAATCCTTTTCGTTGTCAGACATTTCCTATGTTCATAGTTGAAACATTAATTGAAAATCGATCGAAGACAACTACCAGGATACACAAAATATCTTATAGGACTCATATTGACTTGAGCATTCAATAAGCAAAACCAAATCGTAAAATAAATAAGTATTCAAATTAGCATGCATTCAATAAGCAAAAGTAAATCATCTCATGCGTCCGTACATCGTCGAATATTATCACTAATACATCCCGAATAGTATCATACATATAGCATCACTAATACAACTAAAACCCTAACGCACAATGGGTATCGGCGCGGGCGGTGGACACCCAAAGAGAAGGAACCATCGTATGATCATAGCTCCAGTGAGATCCCTGGAGAACCTGCCAGGTATTGGAGAACTTGTGCTCCAACGCAAACAAGTAGCGACGGACGTGCGCGTCCTCCTCACTGACACGGTGACGCACCACCTCCGCGGGGTCCTCGAGCCTCTGGACCGTCACTGGCCCATGCGACCGCCACCAAAGAAGGTTCGGGTCAACGACAGGCTGGCTCCTCACCAACCTGCGCCCCCGGTAGGTAGCACCTCCCGGTACCACCCCGTCGGAGCCCAGTCCCGGACATGGCCCATCTGGTGACGTAGGTGTCCTCCGCCGACTCGACGACGAGGATGCGGGATAGGCATCGTCGACGTCGATGCGCGAAAAATTGCTTTAACTAAAAAAATAACAACAAATGTGGCATGTTCAACTAGTTCTTACGATTAAATCTAGTCAATTAATTCTATACCTAATAAAATGAATAATGACATAAAAAGGCCTATGCTTTGCAGGAATGTTGACTCCTTCCCGGTGCGGCAAATCCCGGGCACTCGATATGTCCTAGTTTGTAGCACAAGTCATGCCGAAATTCACGCAAAATTTCGGCATGAGTTTTACTAAAAAGTGGACAAATCGGGAACCTGAAATTTGCCGGAACAGAAATGAATCAACATTCCGGCAAAACATAGGCCACTCGACTTCATTCCCTGGAAACAACAAGCCACTTGGGCACAATCGAACCACTTCAATAATGGAATATGCAAATGAACATCAATGACATATATCATATAACAACAATCTTGTTTTTTGTTTACATAGCAACAATTAGTTCAACCAAGTTTTTGAAAGAAAAACAATTCTGTTTTTTTGTTTTTTTAATGAAATTACTGTTTAGGCATTTTCATAAAAATTTGCCCTAGCTAATTTCCTAAAAAAATTGCTAATCATTTTTCCTAAATGCTAAAAAATGCCTACTGGCCTAAACAAATCTAGGGTTCATATGAACACCTAGGGTTCATATGAACACCTAGGGTTCAAAGAACATCACCACAGCATCAACACATATATGAATTACCCTAGCAGAGAGAGAGGAGGGTAGGGGAGAGGACAGGCAGAGCCTTATGGTGACTGCGGCGAGGGAGGGGCAGGCGGCGTCGAGGAAGGGGTCAGGGCTCGGGCGCGCGGCGGAGGGCGGCGTCGATGTCGGGGTCGGGGGTGGCGTCGAGGTCGGGGTCGGGGGCGGCCTCGAGGGTGTGCGGCGTG
The DNA here is from genome assembly GCF_018294505.1 of Triticum aestivum. Lineage (NCBI taxonomy): Eukaryota > Viridiplantae > Streptophyta > Magnoliopsida > Poales > Poaceae > Triticum > Triticum aestivum. The sequence continues at coordinate 63,986,487 of NC_057814.1, read as the reverse complement.
TGGCGGCGGTGGTAAGGTTGAGGGCGGTGGCGGGCGGCGGCAGTGAGGTCGAGAGCGGTAGGGCGACGGCGGCGATGGAGCAGTTGGGGCAGAGTGGGAAGTGGAGGGGAAGGACTTAGCGAAATTTTGAGCCCGCGCGGCCGGGGGTTAAGTCAAACTAGCAGCAGCGCATTTTGCCGGAACGCGCTATAGCTAAGTTAGCTATAGCGTGGCAAGCGAAACGCGCTACAGCTATTCCTTTCTGTTTTATAATATCAGTAGCGCTTTGCCCTGAAAAAACGCTACTGCTAAGTCTAAGCATGTAAAAACTTCAAATATATACATTGGTCATCATTGATCTTTTTGTGTAGAATCTAAATAGTCAACATGAATCCTCACAGTACCTGTATAGGCACTGGTCAAGATTCATATTGCAGCCACAAATCCTACACATATAGTTCAATGAAGACCAAGTGCTCGAGATAGTTTGAGAAGTAACATATTTAAGGTGGTAAACACCTTGTTCGCTTAGCAGTATGGGACTAAACTTAATTAGGTGCAATACTTAGCAGTAGCGTGTTTTGAAGAAAAACGTTGCTACTAAGTACTTTAGCAGTAGCGCGTCCTGAGAAGGGCGCTACTACTATATCTAGCCTGGGGCAACGCCGTGGCAATTATAGTAGTAGCGCTTGTTTCACCTAGACCGCTACTGCTACCGTGCTATTAGTAGCGCGGTTTTATGGAGCTCGCTAGTGCTAATTAGCAGTAGCGTCTCTTTTTAAACCGCGCTGCTGCTAAGATTCTGTGTATAAGATTTTCCCTAGTAGTGATTGGTCCCCTCTTAATCAAAGATCGTACATACATATAGATACTAGATAAGAATCTTGTTGGACTTAGAAAGAGTATTAAGCATAGAAGGGGGATGGAGTAAAATTAGCACTCAACTCACACATGATAAAGCACCTGATCTGTTTTCCTCATATAAGTAATTGTCAGCCATGCCCAGCAACAATTCCAAATTCTTCATCACTGTAATAAATTCAACATCACAAAGAATTCGTTGTGCACGTTGAATCCACAATAAGCAAAATATACGATAATGCATAACAATAGTACATAATGTAAAATAAAAAATGGGAACGGATTGCATACTGTAAAATTAGGTAAAAAAGTAGTCGAAACATGAAAGTAATAATTGGCAGTGGAGTTTACCAAGTAAAGATCCTATATTTATAGCGCCTTCTTTTCTGCGTGGGTTGTGAGCCGCTTTTGGTTGTATTCTGCTCTTTTCTCATTGGACATTCGGGCATACCAACTTTGAGCGCCCTTCAATTTTTATTCTCGCAGATTTTTACTTGTGGGATTTGCATTCCCATAAACAGGGGCGTCATCAGGTCTTTAAACAGGGAACGCTCCGCTAATCCGAACAGTGATACAGGTGGATTATGATTCTCCATCTGTAAATCAAAATATGTAAATGGATACAAAAGGATATGAGCATATCAGTACTTTATGTGGGAAAGGATTCGGTAGCAGATGGTGTTCACAGCCAGCAAAACTGCGCCAAGAGGATTTGGGGATGGCAGATTGTGTTGGCGTCAACGCCCAGCAACCCTAGGACGTGACATGGCAGGCGGCGGCATAGAATCGACGGGTGGCGCGCCTATTAACCCCAGGGCGTGACGTGAAGGGGGCGGGTGACGGCGTCGTGCGGCCTGGACCAAGTGGAGAATCAGCGGGCGCGGGCGCGGGTGTGGTGCGGCCATACAGAGTGGAAAATATGCGGGCGGCGGAGAGGAGGACGACAGTCGGCAGGCGTCGGGGCCGTGTGCAACCTATCTGCCAGGCGGAGATTCGGCCGATGCAACCCCAGGTCGGCAGGCCTCGGGTGCGTGCGGCCGCCACCCATGCGGCCTCCCCATCAGGTGCGAGCGGCCTCCACCCGTCCGGCCTACCTGTCAGGTGCGTGCGTGCGTGTGGCCTCCACCGTTCATGTGCAAGGGTGCAGCGGGGCTGAGCGGCGGGTGCGAGGGGCGACTGAGCGGTTGGCGGCGACGAGAGAGGAAGTATCGTGTGCAAGTTTTTTTAGATGGAACACTCGTATTCCATTAAGACACGGCTAAATCGTCGGTTACAACACGGGTTACATCATCAGGTTAGTTAGAGAACCACTGGTTAGACTCTCCAGCAACTAAACCCGCACCAATAGCAGCCAGCACATGCGCTCGCTTGTTACAAACACGTGGCGTGTGTACAACCATAGCCTGGATAAATTGTGTGGCAAGATTCGCCTTATGCTCTTTGAACAGTTGACCAAGGGAAGACAGGTCGTACATATCCGATGACACAGCTTGTTGTAGCACTAGACAATCAGTCTCAAAATGTACTCTGCCCACCCCCATTTGAACAGCCCATTTAACTACAGTGCAAAGGGTCACTGTCTCAGCGTGTAAAGCATTGGAAATTGATTGGGATGAGCCCGCTGCAGCAAAAAGGACTTCATGGGAGGCATCTCTCCATATTAATCCTCGTCCACTGTATCCATTGTGTTCTGAAAAAGCTCAATCAATATTAATTAATTTATAATACCTAAATAATTCATCCCCACTATTTCATTTCTCTTAACATGCAAGCTATCCACATCAGCAAGCCAGCCACATGACCACTTCGTTACCCACTTAAAGGGACCCGCCACATGTTGACCAGCATAAAAGAATGGCCATGTTAGCCTTCTATTACCAGCAGAACTGCAGGAGGACCCGCTACTCCTTCCTATTTTTTGTCTTCTCAACTAGCAGTTTCGTTTCCAAACGTAACACCCGATTGAAAGCAGCCTCTCGACCGAAATTGCTTCCTCTTCCAAGGGCACTAACCCAGATTTATCGTCTCATCTCCCCACCATATTATATCTCTCCGATGAATAGACCTGGTCCGCACATCTCATCTTCCCATCCCACCTATATTCTTGACGATGTCACTAATTAAGGAGTACTCGTTGCAAAGAACACTCCACTTTCCCGGGTGGCGACTAGTGGCGCACATGCAGCACGCCACTTGTCGCAACCTGGGAGTTTTCCCTTTTTTCGTAGATCCGCTTATACAAAACATTTTATCTCTTAAACCATGCGTCCAAATCTCGAACCGTTTTCACCATTGGATTCCTCGCGTCGAGATCCTCAAAACTAGATCCCATGTTGATAGGTTTTGACGAATTTTTTTTTCACGAGAAAAACCGGATTAAAAAAATCGGGCGAAAAAACGAACCGGGAGCATGGTTTTTTTTCCTTTCCGAAAGAGGCACGCCCGTGCCTCTCGCGAAATCACAACCGTGCCTCTCGTGGAATCAAAACCGTGACTCTCGTGAAAAGAAAAAAAAGACAAAAAACGCGTTTTTTTCCGTTTCCGAGAGGCACGGCCGTGACTCTCGCGAAAGCACAACCGTGCCTCTCGCGAAAGCAAAACTGTGACTCTCGCGAAAGAAAAAAAACGCGTATTTTTTCCCTTTTCGAGAGGCACGGCCGTGACTTTCGCGTAAGCACAACCGTGCCTCTCGCGAAAGCAAAACCGTGACTCTCACGAAAGAAAAAAAACAGAAAACGCGTTTTGTTTTTCCCTTTCCGAGAGGCATGGCCATGACTCTCGCGAAAGCACAACCGTGCCTCTCGCGGAAGCAAAACCATGACTCTCGCGAAAGAAAAAAAAACAAAAAACGAGTTTTTTTCGTTTCCGAAAGGCACGGCTGTGACTCTCGATAAAGCACAACCGTGCCTCTTGCGGAAAAAAACCGTGACTTTCTCGAAAGGAAAAAAACGCGTTTTTTCGCGCAAAAAACTTTTTTTTTGAAAATTGTTTTTTGATCAAAAAGCTAAGAAAGACGCGGAAAAACCAAAACGTCGAAAAAACCGAAAAAACCGTTTAAAAAGCCGAAAACGCGTGCAAAAAAAAAAAAAACAAAATCCGAAGGGAGCATCCAGAACGCGACACGTGGCGAATGGCTGAGAGCGCGCCAAGTGGCGCTGATCGTTGCAAGTCTTCCGAAGGAGGGCTCGTTAACTAGTTGCTCCCTATTCTTGATCCAGTCGTAGCCGCCGGAATAGAGCTTCGGCGCGCGACCTCATCCCCACGCGGCGCCAAGATGCGCTTTCGGTGCTGCGCCTGGACGACAGCGCTTGGCTGACGCCCCGCATCGGCGTTGCCCCTCAGTCGTACAGCCCATCGTCCAGCCCCTCCTCCCTTTGCCCTGGCATGAAGAACGCCGATCTGATGATCCGGTTGGCGTGACTGCGACAGGAGAAAATAAGAGGGGCTCCTTGCGGCTGGGCTCTACTTGCCTCTACCAAAATATTTTCTTTACGCATGTCCCTCTGCACTCTCAATCATGCCGAAACATCACTAGCCCGGCAGGAAGTTTGTGGGATTTCATTGCAATGCACAAGCTGAACTGCTCTAGCATTGGCGTCAATGTTCCCGTCAGTAAGGTATGTGGGATTCAGTATTGTATTACTCTTGCCCTAATTACTTTTACATCACCGAATCTGAAGATCATTGAAATTATTGATTGAATGATCTGTCCAGTTGCAGTCCATTCAGATTTGCGAATTGGGTTTTATTCAGAACAGTTTTGATCTATATTTTTCGTGGACCTACCAATATTGTGTTAATGAAAGAAAATGGAATGGATAAGAAGGGGTTACTTAAGCCTTCACGATCAGAATCCTTACCACATACATGGTGATGGATTACACTCCTTTTAGATTAGACAATGCGATTTTGGTTTTCTTTTCATTTGTCTGAGACAACTGTTTTTTGCTAATATACGTATTTGTTTGTCTCATAATTTTTCAGCAATGGTATTGATGTGTAATGCCATGACTCCCTTTTCGCCTTACTGTGGACACCCTGTTAGCGTTATGGTTTATTATTTGTTTCTTTCAATATTTTGATGCATTGTTCGTTTTAGAACTGAATGCAAGATTAGTTAGCATCCATGCATCAGAGGGAGTATTCCACATGCAAGTAACACTAATGGGCACAGTTAGTGATCATGTCTGATCTGGCAAAGGTACCCATTCATCATGTGTTTGTGAGACCATATAACTGAAGTGAGACTTTTACCATTGATTTGTTGGAGATGCTTTATGATACGTCGTGCTTCACAACTGAAACATACTTCACAGCCTCCTTCTCCTGCCCGTAGGCAAGCCGTATCTACACAGAAGGGGCTCGCACTGGAGTACTGGAGCTGCGCCGTCCTCGCCACTCATGCTTGCAGCTGCCACCGCAATCTATGCATATGCATTGAGCATCAACATCTAATCCTGGTCTTGGCACGGCCACCTAATGTGAGCTTGGCACAACCAATGTTGGCAAGGCACGTGATGGATGTCAATTCCCCAGTGCATGCTTGACGATACTTTTGATGTGTATATTTGCCGTGCTTATGGCGATCTCCTGGTCTCCGCCCGCCTGCCTCTATCCTTTCTGTGGGTGTGATGCGATGGTGAAAATCCCTGGTCCTCACAAGGGTAGTTAAAAATACAAACTAGGACATTTTTCTGCAGATTTATTGAGCATAAATTAATAAATTAAGGGAATACATATATATATGTGCTTTGCTGCAGGAGAATAGGAAATAACCCATTGGACCGTCGAAGTGAGTTTCCAGTTAAGTCTATAAGTCGAGGCTACCTGCATCTAATTTTGGTTTGCTGTTCAACCCTAATAGGAAAGATGAGCTTGCTTGGAATAAGGCTCCATGGGAAGGGCATCAACTTGAATGGTTTGGACGTCAAATAACTAGAATTTGGTTCATTTCATGCACATATTGTGCCTATGATTTTACAGTTTTTCTGTGTAATGAGCATTGCTTTGTAAGCTACACAAATTCAATGAGACCCGTATATGTCCGCTTAATAGTCCGGGCATACGGATTCCGGTATCCAATAGACAAACGTCGGGGGCTTTGCCGGAGTCTGGACATACACTTGAGACCCTTAGGAAATCTCCAAAGCGGACCCATGTCCAGACCACAATGTCCGGACCACTTTTGTCATCCAACGGAGACCTGTATATGTCCGCTTAGCAGTCTGGACGTACGGATTCTCGTATCCAAGAGACAACATTAGGGGCTTTGCCAGAGTCTGGACATACAATGTCCCGGCCTCTTCGGCAGCAGTGTTTCAGGGTGGCGGCGACAAGCGCGGCTTGGCGTGCTTGTGGCTGCGAGCGGCGTAGACGACAGTGGGTGGCGGTGGCGTGGTGCAGGCAGGCCTGATCTAGGCATAGATGGGTCTGGGCGGGCCTCATCCTACACGTGGTTGTCCCTACTACATCTCGACGGCTCCGATGGCGGTACGTGGAGGTGCTCCTGGGCTAGTCACGCAGCATGGGGAAGCCTCGGGCAGCTGCCCGGGCATGGCGGTGGCGGTCTACTCCTCCGCCAGAGTTGGTCGGCCAACTGGCTGTGGCGGATCTCTGGATCCCACATCAAGTACCGGCGGCGAGTTGGGGAGGCGTGGCTGCCCGTGAAAACCGTGCTCCGACAACGGTCATGGCAGGCGATGACGCCGTCTAAGCGTCGCTACCTTGTTGAAGGCATCGCCACTGCATACACCTTCTTCCCACTCGCACTGTTCCAGGGGAAACCCCAAATCCGGGTATTCTGGATCGGATGATGGCGGCGCTCTTTGTGTCGCTCTACCTCATGAGGGCATTGTTTTGGAGCAGTTGCTGGACGGAGGACGCAAGGAGTGGAGCGGTGTACATCTATTGCGTCGACGACGGTGAGTCTCGACGGCATGGTGTAGCAGGGTCTCGCTGACGGATGTGAGTTGATGGACTCGCGCAGGGCGGGGGCGCTATCTAGCGTCGTGGGGGCCTCGACGGCAGGCCTAGCAAGGTCGATGCATGAGTGCCTGCTCTGAAGATGGATCAGTGGAAGATGGCGGCGGCGACTTCTGAGACTTCGTCGGACTGGTTTGTGCCCCAGACCCGGTATGAGGCTTGGTTGGGGCCTCCGGCTTTAGATGTTAGGCTTTGGTGCGAGGTCTGTTTGGTACTTGGCTCGGACTTCCGGCACCCCTTCATCAGCTAGATAGGAGTAGTGGCAGATGTTGCCAAGATGGTGGCTTCATACTTACTGATGTATTACTTTGTAAGGTCTTTGTGAATAATTAATAAAATGGCTGCATGCATCGTCCAGATGCAGAGGCCGGAGGTCATCCTCCTTTTCTAAACAAAAGTACTACCTCCGTCTAGGTGAATAAGTCATTTGCGTAGTTCTAGGTCATCGATGTGAGGAATTAAATATGTGTTATATGCCATGAAAAGTATATCACTAGATTTCTACACGGATGTAGTTTCTAAATATATATATTTTGTCACATATAATACATATTTAGATAGTTAAATCGTCGACCTAGAACTACGCGAATGACTTATTCACCGAGACGGAGGTAGTACACTTGATCAATCACATGCATGGTCCCCCTCTTCTCTCTCTCCTCTCAACCGCACATGCATGGCCCCTCTCTTCTCTTTCTCTCGTCCCAACCGGACACTAAACCACAAACATTCCACCACATGCATGGTCCCCACCTACTTTTTTCCTCTCAACCGGATACTTTGTGATTAGCATTGGATGGCTCCGTCCCGCATCATGTCCACGAATCACGCCTAGACAAAAAAAGGACATATACCAGAGACATTTGTGGGCCAGCTTTGGAGATGCCCTAACCAAGCCCTCCACCCTACGCTAACCGAACCTCCAGTTTTATTAACCCAGACATTGTTCTTGATGTAACTGTCATTTGATTTTAATAAAGTGCACCAAAGGCATTCCTCTGAAAAAACGAACCACCAAACCAGCCAGAAAAACAACATCCGCCCCACACCCCACCTTCTTCCTCACCGGCTAATTTCCCGCCGCCACCCCATGCGAACCCCACCAACCACCGCAACCTCTTCCCCTCTGGTCCGCTTACCTGCGTGGGCCTCCCACTGCTCCTTCGCCGCCCGTTGCTAGTACCCCGGCCTTCCACCCCGCGACCCATCCCGACCCTCTAGCCTCCACGTCCTCACCACCACAACACCACATCTCCACCACTACCTCTCCACTTCATGGCCACGCCCCAAATCCCGTCAGGCACATGACAGATCCATGGATCAAGGCCACGGCTATGTCAATCCCAGCCACGTCAACGATAATATTGCACCCAGATTTGTTTTCCCCGGCTCCATCGAGCGCCGCCTCTAGATGAAGGAAATATGCCCTAGAGGCAATAATAAAGTTGTTATTTATATTTCCTTATATCATGATAAATGTTTATTATTTGTTCTGGAATTGACCGGAAACTTAGTACATGTGTGAATACATAGACAAACAGAGTGTCCCTAGTATGCCTCTACTTGACTAGCTCGTTAATCAAAGATGGTTAAGTTTCCTAACCATAGACATGTGTTGTCATTTGATGAACATGATCACATCATTAGAGAATGATGTGATAGACAAGACCCATCCGTTAGCTTAGCATTAATGATCGTTTAGTTTTTTTGCTATTGCTTTCATCATGACTTATACATGTTCCTCCGACTATGAGATTATGCAACTCCCGAATACCGGAGGAACACCTTGTGTGCTATCAAACGTCACAACGTAACTGGGTGATTATAAAGATGCTCTACAGGTGTCTCCGATGGTGTTTGTTGAGTTGGCATAGATCGAGATTAGGACTTGTCACTCCGTGTACCGGAGAGGTATCTCTAGGCCCTCTCGGTAATGCACATCACTATAAGCCTTGCAAGCAATGTGACTAATGAGTTAGTCACGGGATGATGCATTACAGAACGAGTAAAGAGACTTGCCCGTAACGAGATTGAACTAGGTATGAGGATACCGACGATCGAATCTCGGGTAAATAACATACCGATGACAAAGGGAATAACGTATGTTGTTATGCGGTTTGACCGATAAAGATCTTCGTAGAATATGTAGGAACCAATATGAGCATCCAGGTTCCTCTATTGGTTATTGACCGGAGATGTGTCTCGGTCATGTCTACATAGTTCTCGAACCCGTAGGGTCTGCATGCTTAACGTTCGATGACGATTTGTATTATGAGTTATGTGATTTGATGACCGAAGTTTGTTCGGAGTCCCGGATGAGATCACAGACATGACGAGGAGTCTCAAAATGGTCGAGAGGTAAAGATCAATATATTGGAAGGTTATATTCGGACACCGGAATGGTTCCGAAGTGTTTCGGTTATTTTTCGGAGTACCGGGAGGTTACCGGAACCCCCCGGGAGAGTAATGGGCCTTAATGGGCTTTAGGGGAAAGGAGATAAGGGCCTTAAGGGGTGCCCCCCCCCCATGGCTGGTCTGAATTGGACTAGGAGGGGGCGGCGCCCCCCTCTTTCCTTCCCTCTTCCTCCTTCCCTCCTTATCCTAGTTGGAATAGGAAACGGGGGGCGAATCCTACTTGGACCGGGAGTCCAAGTAGGACTCCCCCCTTTGGCGTGTCCCCCCTTGGGCCGGCCTCCTCTTCCCCCCTCATTTATATACATGGGAGGGGGCACCCCAAAGACACACGAAGTCTTCTCTTAGCCGTGTGTGGTTCCCCCTCCATAGTGACACACCTCGGTCATATCGTCGTAGTGCTTAGGCGAAGCCCTGCACCGGTAACTTCATCATCACCGTCGCCATGCCATCGTGCTGACAGAACTCTCCATCGTCCTCAACTGGATCAAGAGCTCGAGGGACGTCATCATGCTGAACGTGTGCTGAACCGGAGGTGCCGTACGTTCGGTACTTGGATCGATTGGATCGTGAAGACGTTCGACTACATCAACCGCGTTACTAAAAGCTTCCGCTTTCGGTCTACGAGGGTACATGGACACACTCTCCCTGCTCGTTGCTATGCTACTCCTAGATAGATCTTTTGTGATCGTAGGAATTTTTTTGAATTACTACGTTCCCCAACAGTGGCATCCGAGCCAGGTCTATGCGTAGATATTATCTGCATGAGTAGAACACAAAGAGTTGTGGGCGATAATAGTCATACTGCTTACCAGCAACGTCTTACTTTGATTCGGCGGTATTGTTGGATGAAGCGGCCCGGACCGACATTACATGATCGCGTTCATGAGACTGGTTCTACCGACGTGCTTTGCACACAGGTGGCTGGCGGGTGTCTGTTTCTCCAACTTTAGTTGAATCGCGTTTGACTACAGCCAGTCCTTGTTGAAGGTTAAAACAGCACACTTGATGAAAACTCGTTGTGCTTTTGATGTGTAGGTAAGAACGGTTCTTGCTAGAAGCCCGTCTAACTTGTTTTTGCAGGGCATGTTGTGATGTGATATGGTCATGACGTGATGATATATAAATTGTTGTATGAGATGATCATGTTTTGTAAAAGTTATCGGCAACTGGCAGGGGCCTTATGGTTGTCGCTTTATTGTATGAAATGCAATTTCCATGTAATTGCTTTACTTTATCACTAAGCGGTAGCGATAGTCGTAGAAGCAATAGTTGGCGAGACGACACCGATGCTACGATGGAGATCAAGGTGTCAAGCCGGTGACGATGGTGATCATGACGGTGCTTTGGAGATGGAGATCAAAGGCACAAGATGATGATGGCCATATCATATCACTTATATTGATTGCATGTGATGTTTATCTTTTATGCATCTTATTTTTTTAAGTACGGCGGTAGCATTATATGATGATCCCTCACTAAATTTCAAGGTATAAGTGTTCTTCCTGAGTATGCACCGTTGCTACAGTTTGTCGTGCCGAGACACCACGTGATGATCGGGTGTGATAAGCTCTACGTTCACATACAACGGGTGCAAGCCAGTTTTGCACATGCAGAATACTCGGGTTAAACTTGACGAGCCTAGCATATGCAGATATGGCCTCGAAACACTGAGACCGAAAGGTCGAGCATGAATCATATAGTAAATATGATCAACATAGTGATGTTCACCATTGAAAACTACTCCATCTCACGTGATGATCGGACATGGTTTAGTTGATTTGGATCACGTGATCATTTAGATGACTAGAGGGATGTCTATCTAAGTGGGAGTTCTTAAGTAATATGATTAATAAAACTTTAATTTATCACGAACTTAGTACCTGATAGTATTTTGCATGTCTATGTTATTGTAGATCAATGGCCCGTGCTACCATTTCCTTGAATTTTAATGTGTTCCTAGAGAAAGCTAAGTTGAAAGATGATGGTAGCAACTACACGGACTGGGTCCGTAACTTGAGGATTATCCTTATTGCTGCACAGAAGAATTACGTCCTGAAAGCACCGCTAGGTGCAAGACCCGCTGCAGGAGCAACTCCGGACGTTATGAACGCCTGGCAGAGCAAAGCTGATGACTACTCGATAGTTCAGTGTGCTATGCTTTACGCCTTAGAATCGGGACTTCAAAGACGTTTTGAACGTCATGGAGCATATGAGATGTTCCAGGAGTTGAAGTTAATATTTCAAGCAAATGCCCAAGTTGAGAGATATGAAGTCTCCAACAAGTTCTATAGCTGCAAGATGGAGGAGAACAGTTCTGTTAATGAGCACATACTCAGAATGTCTGGGTACCACAAGCACTTGACTCAGCTGGGAGTTAATCTTCCTGATGATAGTGCCATTGACAGAGTTTTCAATCACTGCCACCAAGATATAAAGGCTTCGTGATGAACTATAATATGCAAGGGATGGAGAAGACTATTCCCGAGCTCTTCGCGAAGGCTGCGGAGGTAGAAATCAAGAAGGAGCATCAAGTGTTGATGGTTAACAAGACCACTAGTTTCAAGAAAAAGGGTAAAGGGAAGAAGGCGAACTTCAAGAAGAACGGCAAGCAAGTTGATGCTTAAGTGAAGAAGCCCAAGTCTGGACCTAAGCCTAAGACTGAGTGCTTCTACTGCAAAGGGACTGGTCACTGGAAGCGGAACTGCCCCAAGTATTTGGCGGATAAGAATGATGGAAAAGTGAAAGGTGTATTTGATATACATGTTATTGATGTGTACCTTACTAATGCTCGTAGTAGCGCCTGGGTATTTGATACTGGTTCTATTTCTCATATTTGCAACTCGAAACAGGGGCTACGGATTAAGCGAAGATTGGCTAAGGACGAGGTGACGATGTGTGTGGGAAATGGTTCCAAAGTCGATGTGATCGCCGTCGGCATGCTACCTCTACATCTACCGTCGGGATTAGTTTTAGACCTAAATAATTGTTATTTGGTGCCAGCGTTGAGCATGAACATTATATCTGGATCTTGTTTGATATGTGATGGTTATTCATTTAAATCAGAGAATAATGGTTGTTCTATTTATATGAGTAATATCTTTTATTGTCATGCACCCTTGATGAGTGGTCTATTTTTGTTGAATCTCGATTGTGGTGATACACATATTCATAATATTGAAGCCAAAAGGTGCAAGGTTAATAATGATAGTGCAACTTATTTGTGGCACTGTCGTTTAGGTCATATTGGTGTAAAGCGCATGAAGAAACTCCATGCTGATGGGCTTTTGGAATCACTTGATTATGAATCACTTGATTCTTGCGAACCATGCCTCATGGGCAAGATGACTAAGACTCCGTTCTCCGGAACAATGGAGCGAGCAACAGATTTATTGGAAATAATACATACTGATGTATGCGGTCCGATGAGTCTTGAGGCCGCGGCGGGTATTGTTATTTTCTGACCTTCACGGATGATTTGAGAAGATATGGGTATATCTACTTGATGAAACATAAGTCTAAAACATTTGAAAAGTTCAAAGAATTTCGGAGTGAAGTGGAAAATCACCGTAACAAGAAAATAAAGTTTCTATGATCTGATCGTGGAGGTGAATATTTGAGTTACGAGTTTGGTCTTTATTTGAAACAATGTGGAATAGTTTCACAACACACGCCACCTGGAACACCACAACATAATGGTGTGTCCGAACGTTGTAACCGTCCTTTTTTAGAAATGGTGCGATCTATGATGTCTCTTACTAATTTACCGTTATCGTTTTGGGGTTATGCTTTAGAGACGGCTGCATTCACGTTAAATAGGGCACCATCAAAATCCGTTGAGACGAAACCATATGAACTGTGGTTTGGCAAGAAACCTAAGTTGTCGTTTCTTAAAGTTTGGGGCTGCGATGATTATGTGAAAAAGCATCAACCTGATAAGTTAGAACCAAAATCGAAGAAATGTGTCTTTATAGGATACCCAAAGGAGACTGTTGGGTACACCTTCTATCACAGATCCGAAGGCAAGATATTCGTTGCTAAGAATGGATCCTTTCTCGAGAAGGAGTTTCTCTCGAAAGAAGTGAGTGGGAGGAAAGTAGAACTTGATGAGGTAATTGTACCTGCTCCCTTATTGGAAAGTAGTTCATCACAGAAATCAGTTCCAGTGATTCCTACACCAATTAGTGAGGAAGCTAATGATGATGATCATGAAACTTCAGATCAAGTTACTACCGAACCTCGTAGGTCAACCAGAGTACGATCCGCACCAGAGTGGTACGGTAATCCTGTTCTGGAAGTCATGTTACTTGACCATGAAGAACCTACGAACTATGAGGAAGCGATGATGAGCCCAGGTTCCGCGAAATGGCTTGAGGCCATGAAATCTGAGATGGGATCCATGTATGAGAACAAAGTGTGTACTTTGGTTGACTTGCCCAATGATGGGCAAGCCATTGAGAATAAATGGATCTTCAAGAAGAAGACTGATGTTGACGGCAATGCTACTGTCTACAAAGCTCGACTTGTTGCGAAAGGTTTTCGACAAGTTCAAGGAGTTGACTACGATGAGACCTTCTCACCCGTAGCGATGCTTAAGTTTGTCTGAATCATGTTAGCAATTGCCGCATTTTATGATTATTATATTTGGCAAATGGATGTCAAACTGCATTCCTTAATGGATATCTTAAAGAAGAGTTGTATATGATGCAACTAGAAGGTTTTGTCGATCCAAAAGGTGCTAACAATGTGAGCAAGCTCGAGCGATCCATTTATGGGCTGGTGTAAGCCTCTCGGAGTTGGAATATACGCTTTAATAGTGTGATCAAAGCATATGGTTATATACAGACTTTTGGAGAAGCCTGTATTTACAAGAAAGTGAGTGGGAGCTTTGTAGCATTTCTAATATTATATGTGGATGACATATTATTGATTGGAAATGATACAGTATTTCTGGATAGCATAAAAGGATAATTGAATAAGAATTTTTCAATGAAAGACCTCGGTGAAGCTGCTTATATATTGGGCATCAAGATCTATAGAGATAGATCAAGACGCTTAATTGGACTTTCACAAAGCACATACCTTGATAAAGTTTTGAAGAAATTCAAAATGGACCAGTCAAAGAAATGGTTCCTGCTTGTGTTACAAGGTGTGAAGTTGAGTCAGACTCAATGCCCGACCACTGCAGAAGATAGAGAGGAAATGAAAGTCATTCCCTATGCCTCAACAATAGGTTCTATCATGTATGCAATGCTGCGTACCAGGCCTGATGTGTGCCTTGCTATAAGTATAGCAGGGAGGTACCAAAGTAATCCAGGAGTGGATCACTAGACAGCGGTCAAGAACATCCTGAAATACCTGAAAAGAACTAAGGATATGTTTCTTGTTTATGGAGGTGATAAAGAGCTCATCGTAAATGGTTACGTCGATGCAAGCTTTGACACTGATCCGGATGACTCTAAGTCACAAACCGGATACGTATTTATATTAAATGGTGGACCTGTAAGTTGGTGCAGCTCCAAGCAAAGCGTTGTGGTGGGATCTACGTGTGAAGCGGAGTACATAGCTGCTTCGGAAGCAGCAAATGAAGGAGTCTGGGTGAAGGAGTTCATATCCGATCTAGGTGTAATACCTAGTGCATCTGGTCCAATGAAAATCTTTTGTGACAATACTGGAGCAATTGCCTTGGCGAAGGAATCTAGATTTCACAGGAGAACCAAGCACATCAAGAGACGCTTCAATTCCATCCGCGATCTGGTCAAGGAGAGAGACATAGAGATTTGCAAGATACATACGGATCTGAATGTTGCAGACTTGTTGACTAAGCCTCTCTCACGAGCAAAACATGATCAACACCAAGACTCCATGGGTGTTAGAATCATTAGTATGTAATCTAGATTATTGACTGTAGTGCGACTGGGAGACTGGAGGAAATATGCCCTAGAGGCAATAATAAAGTTGTTATTTATATTTCCTTATATCACGATAAATGTTTATTATTCATGCTCGGATTGTATTAACCGGAAACTTAGTACATGTGTGAATGCATAGACAAACAGAGTGTCCCTAGTATGCCTCTACTTGACTAGCTCGTTATCAAAGATGGTTAAGTTTCCTAACCATAGACATGTGTTGTCATTTGATGAACATGATCACATCGTTAGAGAATGATGTGATAGACAAGACCCATCCGTTAGCTTAACATTAATGATCGTTTAGTTTTTTTGTTATTGCTTTCATCATGACTTATACATGTTCCTCTGACTATGAGATTACGCAACTCCCGAATAACGAAGGAACACCTTGTGTGTTATCAAACGTCACAACGTAACTGGGTGATTATAAAGATGCTCTACAGGTGTCTCCGATGGTGTTTGTTGAGTTGGCATAGATAGAGATTAGGATTTGTCACTCCGTGTATCGGAGAGGTATCTCTGGGCCGTCTCGGTAATTCACATCACTATAAGCCTTGCAAGCAATGTGACTAATGAGTTAGTCATGAGATGACGCATTACGGAATGAGTAAAGAGACTTGTCGTTAACGAGATTGAACTAGGTATGACGATACCGACGATCGAATCTCGGGCAAGTAACATACCGATGACAAAGGGAATAACGTATGTTGTTATGCGGTTTGACCGATAAAGATCTTCGTAGAATATGTAGGAACCAATATGAGCATCCAGGTTCCGCTATTGGTTATTTACTGGAGATGTGTCTCGGTCATGTCTACATAGTTTTCGAACCCGTAGGGTCCGCGCTTAACATTCGATGACGATTTGTATTATGAGTTATGTGATTTGATGACCAAAATTTGTTCGGAGTCCCGGATGAGATCACGGACATGACGAGGAGTCTCGAAATGGTCGAGAGGTAAAGATCGATATATTGGAAGGTTATATTCGGACACCGGAATGGTTTCGAAGTGTTTCGGGTATTTTCCCGGAAGGTTACCGGAACACCTCGGGAGAGTAATGGGCCTTAATGGGCTTTAGGGGAAAGGAGAGAAGGACCTCAAGGGGTGGCTGCGCCCCCCGCCCATGGCAGGTCCGAATTGGACTAGGAGGGGGCGGTGCCCCCCTCTTTCATTCTCCCCTCTTCCTCCTTCCCTCCTTCGCCTAGTCGGAATAGGAAAGGGGGGCGAATCCTACTTGGACCGGGAGTCCAAGTAGGACTCCCCCCTTTGGCGCACCCCCCTTGGGCCGGACTCCTCTTCCCCCCTCCTTTATATACGTGGGAGGGGGCACCCCAAAGACACACCAAGTCTTCTCTTAGCCGTGTGTGGTGCCCCCCGACACATTGACACACCTTGGTCATATTGTCGTAGTGCTTAGGCAAAGCCCTGCGCCGGTAACTTCATCATCACCGTCGCCACGCCATCGTGCTAACGGAACTCTCCCTCGTTCTCAACTGGATCAAGAGCTCGAGGGACATCATCGTGTTGAATGTGTGCTGAACACGGAGGTGTCGTACGTTCGGTACTTGGATTGGTTGGATCATGAAGACGTTCGACTACATCAACCGCGTTACTAAACGCTTCCGCTTTTGGTGTACGAGGGTACGTAGACACACTCTCCCCGCTCGTTGCTATGCTTGTCCTAGATAGATCTTGCATGATCGTAGGAATTTTTTTGAATTACTACGTTCCCAAACACTACATCCATCCTCTGCTCCTCCCCTACCTTCTTGTCATCCGCTACGGCTCCACCGAGTTACTCCCGTCAAAGGATATGAGTTGTGGCACGGCCGAGGAGATGCACACCGAGCCCACGCAAGGATCCAGAAAACCAGGTTCCAGAAGGAGGTGTTGTCGCCTAATGGCTCTCAATGTAGTCCTCCTCAACCCCAATTTGTGGTCGTCGTAGCACTCGTGCCCCAGCCACCACTGCCCCCTGACGCTGCAAGGCTGGTGCATGCTTTCTCTGCTGCAGTTCATCGATAGTGCGCGTGCGATCCAGTGAGCACTTCATCTAGCATCCGTCAATCAGATTATAATAAATCTAATAACAGAGAAGACAATGAATAGTATAGTAGAAATTACTCTCAGCTAACTCCTAAGGGCATTTCTAACCGATCTCCTAAAATTTAAGGGAATATCCGGGGGAGTAAAGTTAGTAGAGTACATTTTTACTCCAGTAACGGCGGCCGCACCTAGCCGATCCCCTATAGTTAGTGGAGTAAAAATAAAAATTGTGTATATTTGGTGTCCTAGCTGCATGAACTTCGACCACTACACAATATATATCATGAGAATATTAAAATTGAAACATGCATGACATAACCGCTATAACATATAGTTTCATCATCACGAGTTTCAAATAAAAACATGCAAAGTTCACCCAAAAGGCATCATTTCAAACAGAATGTTTGTTCCAAAATCACCACAAACATAGCATGTATATGTTGTGGATCGAGCCAACCAATGGCATGAACCACCTCAGCCACGACCACTAAAACGACGTTCTCGGTGAAGAAATCAACTCCACGATGCACTCGGCCACCATCTACACCACCACCACCTCGGTCACCACCATCACCACTACCACCACCCCCTTCTCGTTCTTGCATAGCTCTTTGTAGTAATGATGCAACGTGAAGAACTTGTGGCCGAACTTAGTGTTCCGATGCTTGAATAGTTCTTGGATGTAGGGGCCATATTCCGCCACTGTCACACCGCTCGGTGGTGCATGATTCACTTGGTTGATGCAATCGGACCATCGGTTGCATTGGCCATAAGCATGTATGACTATTACGGAATACATGCCTACATTATATTTATGAACTGGAGCTATTTCTGTGTCGCCCTAGGTTATGAATGTTATATGATGAATATTATCCAACGTAATCACCGATCCAATGCCTACGTGTTTTCACATATTGTTCTTGCTAAGTTACTATTGCTATTGCTACTGTTACAACTGCTACAAAATTGTTACTGTTGTTACCGTTACCACTGTTACTGTTACTATACTACTATCGACCTATCATATTACTGTGCTACTGATCACTCTCTTGCAGATATTTAATCTCCAGATGTGGTTGAATTGACAACTCAACTGCTAATACTTACAAATATTTTTTGGCTCCCCTTGTGTCGAATCAATAAATTTGGGTTGAATACTCTACCCTCGAAAACTATTGTGATCCACTATACACTACACCACGGTGAAGTTTTGGCGACACATCAATCTGTTGGCATATGGTACCTTTGCCGACACATAACCTGTAGCTAACACATATGCTGACAGAAGATTAAAGAGTCAGAAGACTTGCTGTGGGAAAAGGTATTGCTGACACTTTTTTAGTTGCCATACACCCTACCTACGCCGACACATGGTCTGTCTGTGTACACCCTACATACGCCGACACATGGTCTGTCTGTGTACACCCTACCTATGCCAACAGATGGTAAGTCAACATACACCCTACTTATGCCAACACTTGGTCTGTCTAGGAAGGTCTTTAGCATTGTCGACACATGGTTTGTCTAGCTACGGGTGTACTTCTGCCGACACTTTCTCTGCATGGCTAGAGGTGTACCTTTGTCGACAGTTTGTCTGTTTGAATGTTTTTCCCAACAGATTAATTGTTGATAAGATGGTGTACAACCAAAACAACAATTGGATACTGCTCTCATTTCACTACAAGAATTTCGTTAATACATGACAGTTTGAAACATGTGCATAACCATCATGGAAGGAAATGCATGACGGATTAAAAATCCGTCATGTATATCGCGTCATAATTTGACCACCGCACACTGCATGACGGATTCTTAACCGTCATGGAAATGTTTAACGGACATGCTCATAACGGCATTAACTTGTGTGCCACATCAAAAGCTGACATTGATGTGACGTGGCGGCCCATGAAGTAATCGGCCCTACAAGAATTTTGGCCCGTTAAATTTTAGGTCTATCCAAGGCCCACTAGTTTCAATCTCGGGAATTAACCCATCTCATTTCTCCTCATCCACGCAAACTCTGAGCCACCCCTAAAAAACGCAAATCTAAACTAGTATAAATTTTCCAGAAGATATATGCTCATATCATTAAATAAAAGCAATACATACATACACACAGCACAAAATTACATGAAAAAGAAAAACTTAAAAGTACAAATATTTCCGGACAATACATTTGTCAAGGACCAGCAAAACACAAGAAACTAAAAATAAAAACACCCTATGCTAATTCTATCAAGGGCGTGGTCATTCCGTGGATTTCTGGACGCAGATCCGGCCAACGCCGCCGACATCATGAGAGATAGAACATTATCCACCAATATCTCGCCTCAACTATACCCGTGCTCAACATTTCCTGCGCATGGACAAACCTGAAGACAACCTCAAAAAAAATTGAAAGTAGAGAGGAAGGGGAACCTGGTGGGGCGAGCGACTCAAAGCCTGTCGGGGTCGACGAAGAATCCTATTTTTTTTGTGGTCGGTGGAGAATCCGACTGCGTAGGCGACGGGTGCGTGGCTCGTGGCGACGAAGGACTGCAGCGTCCCAGCACGGCCCATCCCCGGTGGTGGCTCTGTGCATCCCCGCAGTTCAGCACACCAACGAAGGGGTCGCTCGCTCCCTGCAGCGACCTGCATCGACCAGACCGACGCCGCAGGGACTAGATCGGGCCGGTGGGGAGAGAAAGGGGCAGGGGAGCCTAGAGGTAAGGGAAGGGGATGGTGGTGGTTGCCGTAAACGTGTAGGGAGGAAAGACGCCCGTGGCCGTGCCGTGATCCGCCCATGGTTGCCGTGGACTCGCAGATATCGGCGGGATCCGGCCAAAGGAGAGGACACTACGGCGGCGCGGTGGGAGTGCAGGCAGGCGCCGGTTGAGGGGTAGCCGGGCATGCCGGGCAGTCGTCGAAACGGGAGGATGTGTGGATAACGGAGAGGAGGTCGGTACGGCGGGTTGGCGCCATGAGAGGATGAGGAAGGAAGGAGGTGGGGTGGTGCGGCGGCTGCTGTTCAGAGTCCGGGCTGAAGAACAGATGAGAAAGAGGAGGAGGTTTGCTAGCCGTCGGATCTCAGAGGAGCAGACAGTTCAGATCTGCGATCCGTGGGAGGGTTTCGTCAACCAATCACAGCGCGAGTTTTCCCTCGCACAGGATCGCCACATAGGCAGGGGCAGCCGTTTCCTTTAGAAAAAAGCAGCAGCAGTCCGACCGCCACATAGGCAGGGGCAGCCGTTTCCTTCAAAAAAACAGCAGCAGTCCGTCACGGTTTGGACAACGTTCAAAACAAAGCTTCTCGTGGCGGACCATGGCAGTTCTAGAAAATAAGTTAGACTATGTTGATCCCCATATAGATGAATTAACAAATTATATTCATATTCTTTTAGTAAACATGAATTAAATTTTGGAGTCACATATTACATATATAGTTGTTGTGTACGAGGGCAAAGCTTCATGCTCGCAATCTGTCACACCATGATTTCTTGATCAATTGGTATCGAACTATTCAACTAGGTGAGAGGTGCACGATCTGATCCATGGCACACTTTTCTTTTACTAAAACTTCTACTCTAGTTGTGTTATTAGAAAGAAAACGTCCAAGTGCTCCATTAGTCATGCAGGTAGCATAGTTATCACACGCTAGTATCTTATTCCAAGAGGTCTTGGGATCAAGTCTTGTTTCATTTTTTCATTAAAATTGAAAATCTACAGTGTTCAGAAGAAAAAAAGACTATATGGGCTCCGGTGGGTTTCTGGGCATATTCGCATCCTGCTGATCGATGATCGATTCCGTGATGGATAAAACAAAACCGTCATCGACTATGACGGATTTTCAGAACGTCACCAGAAAACTGTCATACATATATATTGATCGGAAGTTCAAAAACAAGACAATCTTGACAAAGCAAAGTTTGGCCATTTTGACAACCATCCAGAAAACACAAGCCACATAAAAGGACCACTATTTACTGTTCTAAAAGTGTTTAGCCACTAAATGGTCCAAAACACTTAAGTCACACCCATGAGCACAAGATAGATGCTCGAAAACACTTTTCGTAGCAAATGGTCCAGAACACACATAAGATTCATGATCACAAGTTGGCTGGTCCAAAATACTCGAAACAGCCAATGCTGCAGAACACTCCATAGTCATCACATCCATGCGCAGTAGGTGGCTGAGTACCTGAAAATATTCCACACGATCTTAATGATAAGAGTCTAATGAAAATATGCTCAGTTAATATCTAACATAAGTGCAAATATAATTTTGTATTGACACCTAATTAAGATAGACATGTATCAAATGTTTTATTCCAAAGTGGATTCATAAAAGTTATTAATAATATGGAGGAAATTGTCTTAGTATCTTGAGGCTTTCGGTCAAATTCTCATATGTTCAAACTGAATGGGACTGCAAACATAAATGTGTGGGTGAAAATAAATGGTCAAATTCTCATATATTCACCCCAATGATTTTGTGCACTTCAAAGTTTGAAAATAAATGTGAAAAACAATTGTGGTCGTATTTTATCTGATGAACTAGAATTAAAATGTACAGCTTCAAACCAAAAAAACTGCAGTATGTGAAGTTCTGTATATGCCATGTCATCTTTAGATTGTGACCATCAAAGTGTTAACACCAAACTAATTAGAAAGTAGGCCAAGGGACTGCAAGCATGTCCTACATATATGCTAACTACTAAGCAATGTATATGAGCATCAGATTACATCATGTGATTTCATACTTTTAATTTTAAAACTGTAGTATGTGGAGTTCAGTTCTATATATAAGACACAAAAGGTTATCTAGTGATGCTATTTCTTATGCCTATTTCTTATATACAAGACGCAAAACATACTCACATCGCCTATTTCTTATGCAAACTATTCCACTTCATAGGCTGCTTCTTCCACTACATGTTGCTCTGAAAAATGTGAAGACATTTATCAACCACCACTAGTAGAAAAATGGGCTTTTGGCCCGGTTGGTAAGGGCCTTTAGTCCCGGTTTTTAAACTGGGACTAAAGGGTCGTTACTAATGCCTCCCCCCTTTAGTCCCGGTTCTTACACGAACCGGGACTAAAGGCCGCGACCACGTGGAGCTCCAGCTTTAGTCCCGGTTGGTAACACCAACCGGGACTAAAGGAAATTTTATGAATTTTTTTTGAATTTTTTTTGAATTTTTTTTTCAAATTTCTGAATTATTTTAACCTCTAATCTAATCACCACCCTCATCACTGCTCAATTTATCCTCTAATCCCTAATCACCCCTCATCATTCCAGATCATCTAACTTCCCGGACGGTCACCCATCCTCTCACTACTCCAGCCTGAGCACGCTTAACTTCCGGGTTCTGTTCTCCCTCGTTTCCAAGTCTGCACTTGTTGTTTTCCTAACAATAGTAAGATGTCAATCTATTAACCCTCAGGAATTTAGCTTGAGCATGAAGTGACACATTTCACTGTTTGAGTTTGAAACTATTGTTTTAAAAGACAATAATTATTTAGTAACACTAATATTTCTTGAATAATTAGTTTGACCATTGTTTGACCCCAGTTTGACCACAGTTTGACCAGATTTGACCAAAATTCAAAAAAACTGAAATAATTATTTAGTAACACTAATATTCTAGAATAATTAGTTTAACCATTGTTTGACCACAGTTTGACCAGATGTGACCACATTTTAAAAAATTGAAACTAAAACATTTTTCTGTTACTAGTGGCGCACCTAGCAAATGGTGCGCCACTAGTAAGTTTGAATTTTTTTCGTTTTTTCCACTCTAGATCTTAAAAGCCCCGTAACTTTTTTTCTGTTAGGTTTTTGAGGATTTTGAAAATGTTTAACGGGTTCCCCGTGTTAAATTCGGATGTAACTTTTCGAGTAGATGATTTTTCATATAAAAAACTTTTTAATCCGAGTTCGTATGCAAAAGTTATGCCCATTTTACAAATTCCAGAGAGATTTTGCAAATAAAGTCAAAATTCATATTTGTAAATTTTCCCAACAACTAGACCACATATCACATGGGAAACTTATTTTATTTTATTTTTTTGACATTTCCATCATTTTCTTTTGTTTTTTTCTAAAACTGAAAAGGCGGTCCACGGGGGGGGGGGGGGGGGGGGGGTAGAGTTTGAAAATGGGTCCTTTAGTACCGGTTCGTGCCATGAACCGGTACTAATGCCTCAAAGCCCATTAGTACCGGTTGGTGGCACCAACCGGGACTAAAGGTCTAACCTTTAGTCCCGGTTGGTGGTGCCACCAACCGGTACTAATGGGCATCGCACCCTTTAGTCCCGGTACGTGGCACCAACCGGGACTAAAGGGCCCAGGTGAACCGGGACTAATGCCTTAGCCGCACGAACCGGGACCAATGCTCACATTAGTCCCGGTTCGTGACTGAACCGGGACTAATGTGAGCATTGCCCTGTGACCAAAGCCCTGTTTTCTACTAGTGCATCCTGTAAAAATGAAAACTATGTTTAATAATATAGATAACTCGGCTGACCATAAATCAAATTAGAAAGCAGGCCAAGGGACTGCAGGTTATGTCCTTGGTAAGTTTAATGGATGAACTTTTCAAATGCACAAATGATGTTCATGTAATATTAGGCCATCACCAAAATAAACACGAATATCTCATAAAAGCACCATGTACGGAGATTATTAAGATTTAAGTACTGCCTTATTCTTGAACTAGATCGTCATTATTATAATTCAAGTTATTATCCTCCTGCTGCTTATAGTCAGAATGGGGTTGATAGGCTACAATTAGTTATAAATTTGCTCAAACCACAAACTATCCATCTTCTCCCTTTTAAGCAGACATGTTAGAATTAATAGCCTAGCCTATTAGTGATCGATGCTACATCAGCCCCCCTCCAACAAGCAGGACACCAGACACGAATCTTGTTGTTTTGGTACCTGCCACCACCACCACCAGCATACCCATTAGGTCCATAGTTCACAACATTACTATATGGCACCTGTGGAATTATCATATACCCAACAGAAACAGCGACAGGGTACCTAGGGAAACCAAGGCCTGGATATGAAGTGAAAGAAGTGAGGAAGAGAAATAATTATGCCATATCTGCAGGGTGAATCTAGCTATAAATATCACGAATGCCAAGGGAATGTCTAGCTGCACATGTTAATATATCCCAGCATTCTCAGTTGTGACATTCTAAATGGTGTTGTGACTTGTTTTTAGAAAAAACATGCTAAATGTTATATTCTTCAAAGCAAGAAAGGTATTATGAGAAGGCACCCCATGTAAGCAAGCAAGAAGCGGAGTGGTAAAATTAGAACTAAAAAGTGGTGAAAATTCTAGGATTTACCTGCATATGGAAACGGGGAGCTCAAATTAGGTGGGTAGTGAACATCCTCAGACAACTTGCTTAATATCAAATGTATGGCTCGAATATGACTGTTTAATGGTCCTGTGATGGTAACACAAATGGAGATTCTACTTAACACCAATACTTATTACCACAAATAGTTAGACAGTAGTATCTGACACATAAATATATCTATCTTCTATCTCATCTGGAAAAAAAGAACGGAAAGGAACATGTTATTTACCTAGACAATGTTGGCATTATAGGCAGCCCGTTAAAAAAATGTATCCCCTACTGCATACTTGACAATCCAACAATATTTATAAAACGCGGAGTGTGCAGTGCTAAGCTTACGATTATCTCATTCTGCATTTGCAATTTGATAATTTACAGTTGCAAATTTTTTCAATGAGAATATTTCACTTCAGTCCTATGACTGTGCAACTGACTTTTTTATAGTGAGTTATATATTTATCAAACCTGCTATAAACTAGGTTGGAATCTAATTTTCTCCCAAAAAATTGAAACCGACCCGACCATCTATAGCATCAACGAGAGCTTATAGCCTACATGCTAGCTACAAAAAGAAGTGTTACTCCAGAATTATTATTTATTATAGCAATAGCATCAGTATAGCTGGTTACACATATATCTGATTAACTCATCATGCCGATGCAGACCTAGAATTCAGAAATTTGCAAGCTTAGAATTCAAGAACTAAAGTACCATGTCCCTCTAGCCATCGATCAGGCCAAAGAATTAGAAACATTGACAAGGTATGAATTCTTTGCTTCTCAGTACTATAGGGATCCAACTAGTAACCTTCATAATACTACACACTCTTCTTAAACAAAAAGGGGCAGATTAAGTGAGCAGGGATCAGGTTGTGCTTTAGATCAACAACATGTCCAAACCACTCCACAGTAACTACCAACAGTACAACTCTCAAGTTGCAGCAACCTAGCTGTTCGATCTACTCGAGACACAGGGAAGAACAAGAACACAGACAACAAATTGGGGATCCCACCATCGGTGCATACCTAGCAACGCACACTCCCTCCAGCCGGAGGTGCTTCCGTGGTTATGGCGATGGTGGCGCTTGCAGATGGCAGTCTCCGACGCTGGCTGGCGGCGGCGCTAGAATATCTAAACGACATTGACTTGGTCTTTGGGTGGGGGAGGGGGGTTGGGCGTGCTCGGTGAAGGCGACGGCGGACGGAGCTGTCGGCGGCTGTGACTCCAAGGAAGGAAGGAGGGGATGGGGTCGGGGACACGGGGACGTGGAATGGGGTTGGGGGTGGTGGACGGGAGGATCTCGGGGTCGGTCTTGAAGGAAATATGCCCTAGAGGCAATAATAAAGTATTATATATTTCCTTATATCATCATAAATGTTTATTATTCATGCTAGAATTGTATTAACCAGAAACATAATACATGTGTGAATACATAGACAAACAGAGTGTCACTAGTATGCCTCTACTTGACTAGCTCGTTAATCAAAGATGGTTATATTTCCTAGCCATAGACATGAGTTGTCATTTGATTAATGGGATCACCTCATTAGGAGAATGACGTGATTGACTTGACCCATTCCGTTAGCTTAGCACCCGATCGTTTAGTATGTTGCTATTGCTTTCTTCATGACTTATACATGTTCCTATGACTATGAGATTATGCAACTCCCGTTTACCGGAGGAACACTTTGTGTGCTACCAAACGTCACAACGTAAATGGGTGATTATAATGTGTTGTATGAGATGATCATGTTTTGTAACCGAGTTATCGGCAACTGGCAGGAGCCATATGGTTGTCGCTTTATTGTATGAGATGCAATCGCCATGTAATAGTTTTACTTTATCACTGAGCGGTAGCGATAGTCGTAAAAGCAATAAGTTGGCGAGACGACAACGATGCTACGATGGAGATCAACGTGTCACGCCGGTGACGATGGTGATCATGACGGTGCTTCGGAGATGGAGATCACAAGCACGGTGCTTCGGAGATGGAGATCACAAGCACAAGATGATGATGGCCATATCATATCACTTATATTGATTGCATGTGATGTTAATCTTTTATGCATCTTATCTTGCTTTGTTTGATGGTAGCATTATAAGATGATCCTTCACTAAATTATCAAAGTATAAGTGTTCTCCCTGAGTATGCACCGTTGCAAAAGTTCTTCGTGCTGAGACACCACGTGATGATCGGGTGTGATAGGCTCTACGTTCAAATACAACGGGTGCAAAACAGTTGCACACGCGGAATACTCAGGTTAAACTTGACGAGCCTAGCATATAACAGATATGGCCTCGGAACACGGAGACCGAAAGGTCGAGCGTGAATCATATAGTAGATATGATCAACATAGTGATGTTCACCATTGAAACTACTCCATCTCACGTGATGATCGGACATGGTTTAGTTGATATGGATCACGTGATCACTTAGAGGATTAGAGGGATGTCTATCTAAGTGGGAGTTCTTAAGTAATATGATTAATTGAACTTAAATTTATCATGAACTTAGTCCTGATAGTATTTTGCAAATTATGTTGTAGATCAATAGCTCGCGTTTGTTGCTTCCGTGTGTTTATTTTTGATATGTTCCTAGAGAAAAATTATGTTGAAAGATGTTAGTAGCAAAGATGCGGATTGGATCCGTGATCTGAGGATTGTCCTCATTGCTGCACAGAAGAATTATGTCCTTGATGCACCGCTAGATGACAGACCTATTGCAGGAGCAGATGCAGACGTTATGAACGTTTGGCTAGCTCAATATGATGACTACTTGATAGTTTAGTGCACCATGCTTAACAGCTTAGAATCGGGACTTCAAAGACGTTTTGAACGTCATGGACCATATAAGATGTTCCAGGAGTTGAAGTTAATATTTCAAGCAAATACCCGAGTTGAGAGATATGAAGTCTCCAACAAGTTCTATAGCTAAAAGATGGAGGAGAATCGCTCAACTAGTGAGCATGTGCTCAGATTGTCTGGGTACTACAATCGCTTGAATCAAGTGGGAGTTAATCTTCCAGATAAAATAGTGATTGACAGAATTCTCTAGTCACCATCACCAAGTTAGTAGAACTTCATGATGAACTATAGTATGCAAGGGATGACGAAAGTAATTCCCGAGCTCTTCGCGATGCTGAAATCGACGGAGGTAGAAATCAAGAAAAACATCAAGTGTTGATGGTTAACGAGACCACTAGTTTCAAGAAAAGGGCAAAGGGAAGAAGGGGAACTTCAAAAAGAACGGCAAGCAAGTTGCTACTCAAGTGAAGAAGCCCAAGTCTGTACCTAAGCCTGAGACTAAGTGCTTCTACTTCAAAGGGACTGGTCACTGGAGGCGGAACTGCCCCAAGTATTTGGTGGATAAGAAGGATGGCAAAGTGAACAAAGGTATATTGGATATACATGTTATTGATGTGTACTTACTAGTGTTTATAGCAACCCCTCAGTATTTGATACTGGTTCAGTTGCTAAAGAGTAGTAACTCGAAACGGGAGTTGCAGAATAAACAGAGACTAGTAAAAAGTCGAGGTGACGATGTGTGTTGGAAGTAGTTCCAAGATTGATATGATCATCATCGCACACTCCCTGTACTTTCGGGATTAGTGTTGAAACTAAATAAGTGTTATTTGGTGTTTGCGTTGAGCATGAATATGATTTGATCATGTTTATTGCAATACGGTTATTCATTTAAGTTAGAGAACAATTGTTGTTCTGTTTACATGAATAAAAACCTTCTATGGTCATACACACCAACGAAAATGGTTTGTTGGATCTCGATCGTAGTGATACACATATTCATATGAAGCCAAAAGATGCAAAGTTAATAATGATAGTGCAACTTATTTGTGGCACTGCCGTTTAGGTCATATTGGTGTAAAGCGCATGAAGAAACTCCATACTGATGGAATAATCACTTGATTATGAGTCACTTGATGCTTGCGAACCGTGCCTCATGGGCAAGATGACTAAAACGCTGTTCTCCGGAACTATGGAGAGAGCAACAGATTTGTTGGAAATCATACATACAGATGTATGTGGTCCGATGAATATTGAGGCTCGTAGCAGGTATCATTATTTTCTGACCTTCACAGATGATTTGAGAAGATATGGGTATATCTACTTAATGAAACAGAAGTCTGAAACATTTGAAAAGTTGATATAATTTCAGAGTGAAGCGGAAAATCATCGTAACAAGAAAATAAAGTTTCTACGATCTGATCGTGGAGAAGAGTATTTGAGTTACGAGTTTGGCCTTCAGTTAAAACAATGTGAAATTGTTTCACTACTCACGCCACCTGGAACACCACAGTGTAATGGTGTGTCCGAACATCGTAACCGTACTTTATTAGATATGGTGCAATATATGATGTCTCTTACCGATCTCCCACTATCATTTTGGGGTTATGCATTAGAGACAGCTGCATTCACGTTAAATAGGGCACCATCAAAATCCGTTGAGACGACGCCTTATGAACTGAGGTTTAGCAAGAAACCAAAGTTGTAGTTTCTTAAAATTTTGGGGTTACGATGCTTATGTGAAAAAGTTTCATCCTGATAAGCTCAAACCCAAATCGGAGAAATGTGTCTTCATAGGATACCCAAAGGAGACAGTTGGGTACACCTTCTATCACAGATCCGAAGGAAAGACATTCGTTGCTTAGTATGGATCCTTTCTAGAGAAGGAGTTTCTCTCGAAAGAAGTGAGTGGGAGGAAAGTAGAACTTGATGAGGTAACTGTACCTGCTCCCTTATTGGTAAGTAGTTCATCACAGAAATCTGTTCGTGTGACTCCTACACCAATTAGTGAGGAAGTTAATGATGATGATCATGTAACTTCAGATCATGTTATTACCAAACCTCGTAGGTAAACCAGAGTAAGATCCACACCAGAGTGGTACGGTAATTCTGTTTTGAAGATCATGTTACTAGACCATGACAAACCTACGAACTATGAAGAAGCGATGGTGAGCCCAAATTCCGCAAAATGGCTTGAGGCCATGAAATCTGAGATGAGATCCATGTATGAGAACAAAGTGTGGACTTTGGTTGACTTGCCCGATGATCGGCAAGCAATTGAGAATAAATGGATCTTCAAGAGGAAGACAGACAGTGATAGTAGTGTTACTGTCTACAAAGCTAGAATTGTCGCAAAAAGGTTTTCGACAAGTTCAAGATGTTGACTACAATGAGAGTTTCTCACTCGTATCTATGCTTAAGTCTGTCCGAATCATGTTAGCAATTGCCGCATTTTATGAAATCTGGCAAATGGATAAACAAAACTGCATTCCTTAATGGATTTATTAAAGAAGAGTTGTATATGATGCAACCAGAAGGTTTTGTCAATCCTAAAGGTGCTAACAAAATATGCAAGCTCCAGCGATCCATCTATGGACTGGTGCAAGCATCTCGGAGTTGGAATATACGCTTTGATAAGTCGATCAAAGGATATAGTTTTACACAGACTTGCGTTGAAGTCTGTATTTACAAGAAAGTGAGTGGGAGCACTACAGCATTTCTGATAAGTATATGTGAATGACATATTGTTGATCGGAAATAATGTAGAATTATTCTGCAAAGCATAAAGGAGTGTTTGAAAGGAGTTTTTCAAAGAAAGACCTCGGTGAAGCTGCTTACATATTGAGCATCAAGATCTATAGAGATAGATGAAGACGCCTGATAAGTTTTTCAATGAGTACATACCTTAACAAGATTTTGAAGTAGTTCAAAATAGAACAGTCAAAGAAAGAGTTCTTACCTGTGTTACAAGGTGTGAAATTGAGTAAAGACTCAAAGCCCGACCACGGCAAAAGATAGAAAGAGAATGAAAGTCATTCCCTATATCTTGGCCATAGGTTCTATAAAGTATGCCATGCTGTGTACCAGATCTATTGTATACCCTACACTGATTTTGGCAAGGGAGTTCAATAGTGATCTAGGAGTAGATCACTGGACAGTGGTCAAAATTATCCTTAGTGGAATAAGGATATGTTTCTCGATTATGGAAGTGACAAAAGGTTCGTCGTAAAGGGTTACGTCGATGCAAGTTTTGACACTAAATCTAGATGACTCTAAGTCTCGGTCTAGATACATATTGAAAGTGGGAGCAATTAGCTAGAGTAGCTCCGTGCAGAGCATTGTAGACATAGAAATTTGCAAAATACTTACGGATCTGGATGTGACAGACCCGTTGACTAAAATTATCTCACAATCAAAACATGATCACACCTTAGTACTCTTTGGGTGTTAATCACATAGCGATGTGAACTAGATTATTGACTCTAGTAAACCCTTTGAGTGTTGGTCACATAGAAATGTGAAGTATGGGTGTTAATCACATGGTGATGTGAATTATTGATGTTAAATCACATGGCGATGTGAACTAGATTATTGACTCTAGTGCAAGTGGGAGACTGAAGGAAATATGCCCTAGAGGCAATAATAAAGTATTATATATTTCCTTATATCATGATAAATGTTTATTATTCATGCTAGAATTGTATTAACCGGAAACATAATACATGTGTGAATACATAGACAAACAGAGTGTCACTAGTATGCCTCTACTTGACTAGCTCGTTAATCAAAGATGGTTATGTTTCCTAGCCATAGACATGAGTTGTCATTTGATTAACGGGATCACCTCATTAGGAGAATGACGTGATTGACTTGACCCATTCCGTTAGCTTAGCACCCGATCGTTTAGTATGTTGCTATTGCTTTCTTCATGACTTATACATGTTCCTATGACTATGAGATTATGCAACTCCCGTTTACCGGAGGAACACTTTGTGTGCTACCAAACGTCACAACATAAATGGGTGATTATAAAGGTGCTCTATAGGTGTCTCCAAAGGTACTTGTTGGGTTGGCGTATTTCGAGATTAGGATTTGTCACTCCAATTGTCGGAGAGGTATCTCTGGGCCCACTCGATAATGCACATCACTATAAGCCTTGCAAGCATTGTGACTAATGAGTTAGTTGCGGGATGATGTGTTACGGAACGAGTAAAGAGACTTGCCAGTAACGAGATTGAACTAGGTATCGAGATACCGACGATCAAATCTCGGGCAAGTAACATACCGGTGACAAAGGGAACAACGTATGTTGTTATGCGGTCTGACCGATAAAGATCTTCGTAGAAAATGTGGGAGCCAATATGGGCATCCAGGTCCCGCTATTGGTTATTGACCGGAGACGTGTCTCGGTCATGTCTACATAGTTCTCGAACCCGTAGGGTCCGCACGCTTAACGTTACGATGACAGTTTTATTGAGTTTTGATGTACCGAAGGAGTTCGGAGTCCCGTATGAGATCGGGGATATGACGAGGAGTCTCGAAATGGTCGAGACGTAAAGATCTATATATTGGACGACTATATTCGGACTTCGGAAAGGTTCCGAGTGATTCGGGTATTTTTCGGAGTACCGAGAGTTACGGGAATTCGTATTGGGCCTTAATGGGCCATACGGGAAAGGAGAGAAAGGCCTCAAAAGGTGGCCGCACCCCTCCCCATGGTCTGGTCCGAATTGGACTAGGGAAGGGGGGGCGCACCCTTCCTTCTTTCTCCTTCCCCCTTCCCTTCTCCTACTCCCACAAGGAAAGGAGGAGTCCTACTCCCGGTGGGAGTAGGACTCCCCCCTATGGCGCGCCTCTCCCCTTGGCCGGCTGCCTCCCCCTTGCTCCTTTATATACGGGGGCAGGGGGCACCCCAGAGACACAACAATTGATCCTTGAGATCTCTTAGCCGTGTGCGGTGCCCCCCTCCACCATATTACACCTCGATAATACCGTTGCGGAGCTTAGGCGAAGCCCTGCGTCGGTGGTACATCATCATCGTCACCACGCCGTCGTGTTGACGAAACTCTCCCTCAACACTCGGCTGGATCGGAGTTCGAGGGACGTCATCGAGCTGAACGTGTGTAGAACTCGGAGGTGCCGTACGTTCGGTACTTGATCGGTCGGATCGTGAAGACGTACGACTACATCAACCGCATTGTGATAACGCTTCCGCTGTCAGTCTACGAGGGTACGTGGACAACACTCTCCCCTCTCGTTGCTATGCATCACCATGATCTTGCGTGTGCGTAGGAATTTTTTGAAATTACTACGTTCCCCAACAGGTCTATCAGCGGCTGCGACCCCGGAGCGGTGGTAGGGAACATGTGTCGATGGGGTGGGGGGAAGCGTGAGGACGATGGCAGCAAGGACGAGGGTGACGCTGGAGCACGAGCAGGGCGACGGGAGGGCGGCGGGGACATAGGTGGTGGAGCGCCGGCAGGGCGGCGGGGATGGAGTGCGACGGCGGCGGTAGGGAAGTGGGGATGGAACGGGGATGTATTTGGGTTGGGTACTGGATTTCGAGAGTTAAGTCAAAATTGGGCCGCCACGTAGCCCAAAAATTTGCCCAACCGCCCGCCAAGTCCTGTTCTCGCGCCTAAGTCAGCCTCAATTGTTTCGAGGCTTCCCTGCTTGACACGTGTATACATACGCAGACACTTAATTTGTGCACGTACACCCTATCTACGCCGACACTTAATTTGTGTCCATACACCTACCTATGCAGATTGTAAATCTGTTAGGCCTAGACATCTGCCAACAGATGATAAGTCGCTATATGGTTGCCGACAGATACATGGGCGCTAAGTGATCGCAGACACATAATTGGTCAACTATTGTGCAGACTTGCCGATGATTTGAGGCCAAGCTTCGGAGCTACGCCGACTGATTTCTTGTAGGGATTAATGGGCCTTTCCCCACATAAGTGTGTCACTTAAACTCTAGAGTGGTGTAGTGATACTTGTGGGTTATCATCAATCCCCTTGGCTGTTACTTGGAATGATTAAATCTTGTAGTGGTAGATAGATAAATTACAAAGATAAAATAAAGAAAATAGAAAATTGCGGCAAAGAAATTTTGAGTTTATATATATGATAAATGTAGACCCGAAGGCCATAGTTTTCACTAGACTTCTCTCTCGAGCACATAGCATATGATGGGTCAACAAATTATTGTTGGCCAATTGATAGAAAAAAAAATAGTATGACGATTCAAGACAATGATCATGTATATAGGCATCACGTCGGAGACAAGTAGACTGACTCTTGCCAGCATCTACTACTATTACTCCATCAATCGACCGCTATGCAGCATGCATCGATGGTATTAAGTATAAAACAGAGTAACGCCTTAAGCAAGATGACATGATGTAGACAAAGTAAACCTAATCAATGTGAATAAACTCCGTCGTATTATCCTTAATGGCAACAATACAAATATGTGTCTTGTCCCCTTCTATCACTGGGATATAGGGCACCGAAGATTGAACCCATTACAAAGCACCTCTCACTACAAAAAATATGTTAATCCATGACGGATTTCTGGACGTCCCCAAGAACCGTCACAGAAACCGTCACAGATCAGCAACATGAGGATGTCCCCCAAATCTGTAGCCCCATTATGACGGACGAAGACGGATTGTCACAAAAACTGTCATGGATCGATCAGATCGGCCTAGCCTTTTTTTTCCTTATACAACATTTGGACCATCACGAATGGATGGTGCTCATGTATCATGTGGGCCCTTGTTAGGCACACATGTGGGTCGGATGTAATCTGTGGTATATAAAGAAACCCCTAAAAATATATAGAGAGTAAAAAAAAGAAAAGGAATGGCATGCAGAATTAGTTGCTTACTTAATAATATAATATGATATAATATAAGTTAAAAAGGAAAAGAATGTTCACCCATAATCAAACTTGAGATCTTTTGTGCTATTGGCAAGATACTTAACAGCAGGTCATTTCCTCAAAAAAAAAAACTTAACAGAAGGAAACACACGCATTTGATAGTATCCGCTCCTTTTTGCAAGTACTATTCCTATGGTACCAACTTTATTAAGAGAAAAATAGCGCACAAATGGAGGGGAGCAGGGGCTGAACGAGTTACGCTCCCACTACGTCCACAGCTAGGCCCAGTGCGTACCTTCCAAGTGCGCGCCCTACATGTCAACAAATGAGAAAGAAATAAGTTGCAAAAATTAGGTGTAGAGGCTTCGAACATATGACCTGCAGGATAACAACCAACCGAGCAAACCAATCAGCCTACCTATGCTGCTAAGTAATTATATAAAACTGAATGTAGATCAAAACGGCCGTATCGCTCGCCTTCAGTAGCAATCCGGCCAGCCCAGTTGCGCAGCATACCATTTTTTTAATCTTCAAGCAATTTTCCTTATGCGGTTTCCTTTTTATTTTATTTTACCAAGTTGGTGTTTGTTTTGAAATTTATATTTTTTCGTATAAACAACCAATTTTATAGTGTATTTTAAATCTTATTCGATTTTCATTATTTTGAACCTTGAAGAGGTAAACATCTACTTTTTCCAAAATTTATGTGGACTTACAAAAACAAAATGTCAGAAATTTTAAGTACGTTCATTATGGACCACAAGCACGCACAGTTATTGTTTTGTTTCAAGTTTGTGCTTATTTTCTTTTTAGCTTTTCCCACTAGAAACTAAATGTAAGTAAATTTACAATAATTACTAGCACACAATTATTATGTACATCTTCATTGCATTTTCATTATCAAGCTACTTCAAGAGGTAAACATGAACATTTTTAAATAAATATGGATTTAAAGTTTGTAAAAATATCTATCTTCAATAAACACAAGCACGCTCGATTATTGTGTATATGAATTGTATTTTATAGATAAAAATTTATTAAAGAACTGACATTGTGATTAGAAGTTATTGTTTAAAAATAACGCCGTGCCCCAGCGATGCCAGCCCACTTATTTGACTTCCCATGTAGCTGCAAAAATCCTACTTCTAGCACCAAGCGGTGGATAGTGGGACTACGCACCGGGCGCACAAGACTGGGCCGGCCCATTTTGATTTTCAATCCAAATTTACCTTTATTTTTACCTTATTTTGTAATTCCAAATTTTCAAACAAAGTTAACAATTTGAATTTTTGTCAATTTTTTTAAAACTGTTCGAATTACAATTTTGTCTTCCCCTTTTCAAAAATCTTTGGAACATTAATTGTTTTCTCGTTCCGTTTTTTTCAAATTTATAATTATTCCAATTTCTTTAGTGATATAAAAAAATTATTTAAAAAATATTCGGTATTTGAAATATATTCTTGTTTTACTAAAATGTTCACAGATATAAAATAATGTCTGTCTATTAAAAAACGTTTTATAAAATTGTTCTAAATGTTCAAAACGTGTTCCGTTTTCAAAAGTCAGTCACAAATTAAAAAAACGTTTGGGTTTTGATAAAAGGTTCATGTCTTCAAAAAATGATGGTGTTTCAATTTTTGTTTATGTTTTTTTCCAAAATGTACGAAATGTTAAAAATATTGTTCGTAATTTAAAAAAATGCTCACGTTTCCAAGAATATTCGGCAATTCATATTTTAATAAAAGTTCAAAAATTATTTTCAATCCGAAGTTGCACTATGTTCTTAAATATTTATGCTGCCAATTGGTTAGCAGTAGGCATTTGTTCACGTGGCTAGCAGCACGTGGTCGGGTCTTTACGGTCATGTGTTCGATCGTTCAACACGTCATTTTTTTGGATTATTACTCGTGCCTTGTAGACATAGGTTATTTCGAACTATTATGCGTGCCACACACTAGTTGACACAACTAACGTCATATAGTAGCAAAATAATTATCTCCCCGTTGCAATGCACGGGCATATGTGCTAGTATTAATAAATTGTAGAAATGTATTAAGAATATCTAAAGTTGTATTAAAAAATAGACACGTTTCTTAAATTATTTTACACAATAAATTCGGTAATACATGTTGAAAATTATCTTTAAAACACATTGAACATTGTTCGAATACACGTTGTCAATTTTTTGAAAGCAAGAGAACAATTTTCAAAAAGATGTTGACAATTTTTAAATACACGTGAAACACTTTCCATAAGCACCAAGGAAATCGAATGCACAAACACTTTCTTTTCGTCTCGCTGATTATTTTTCTTTCTTTAATTCTTTTTTTTTCAAGCGAGAAAAACTAGTTACAAAAAGTAAATTAAATGCAAAAAAGTAACAAAAAAAGAAAACACATGAAACCTGGCATGGTGTCTTTGTATTATGTGGTGAAAAATTGAGAAGGTTTCGCAAAAGTTGTGACGTACACTGCTTGAAAAAAATGCAACATTTTTGACAAAGAAAATCATTGTTTTGAGAGGGAACACGTTGGGTTTGAAGGAAAGTGTCAACTGCTTCATAGTTTGACCTTGGAAAAAAAATCTACACTCAAAGTGCTCCATCAAATGTTCCTTGTCAAAATTTGGTGTTTTTGGCCTTTGTTTGCTACAATTAAGCCATTAAGTGCATTTCGAGGCTTTACCACCGTCCACCAACATGGATCTTATTGGTTTTAAAATTTATAAAAAAGTAAAACCTAGTCTAACAAAAAAATTGACATACATTGTTTAGAAACCGAACCATCAACAAGGAAGAATCATAGTTTTGGAACTGAATGTCTCAGGTTAGAAGGAAAAGTTACAGTTGCATCATCATTTGACTTGATTTTTTTTCTGCATTAAACATACATCATTACATCTTGCATGTAAAAATTTGAAAAAAATAGTGTTCGTTTGCTAGTTCTAAAATTTTAAAATTAATTTCTAGGTATTTAATGAATATATTCCAAATTTGAACTACACATATATGAAATAATGTAAAAATGGTTGAAATAATCATATTCATTTTCTTGACTCTATGCTTAGGTCTTATACAAGAAAAAAAGGATTTCCAAATATCAGTGTTTCAGGACTCGACCACAGGCATGTACCTTACAGGTTTTTTATTCTGAAAATGTCATATCGAGTCAAAAAAATGTGAAACTTGACAGAGTGCCATGATATGACATCAATTGCCTGTGATAAAATTTGGATAAGTTTTCACCAGATGTACATTGTTTAGAAACAACAATTTTCCATCTAGCGATCTAAGCTAAAAATTACACATATGCACCTTTTTTCGTTTAAAGCTTATTTGAGATACTATACACATAAATTCTTTTTTGCGGGAAAGTAAATTCATCTTCAATCATGGCAGTACAACGAACATAAAAAATATATTACATCTAGATCCGTGAACCACCCAGCGGCGACTACAGACATTGAAGCAAGTTGAAGGCGCGCCGCCATCATCGCCCCTCATTCGTCGCAGCTGGGCAAAACATATTGTGGTAGACAGTCGACAAGTCGTCTTGTTAAGGTCCCATAGGAATAGTGCAACAAACAATAATCGTCGTGGATAAAGAGACACATAGATTGAAATGATCCAATCTGAAGACACACGAATGTAAACGAACGCAAATCGGATATGAACAGAACCACCAAAAATAACCGCCGATTGAATCCCGCGAGATCCACCGGAGACACACCTCCACACACACTCTCACAATGCTAGAAGAACCAGCAGGACAGGGGCTAGGCGGAGAGAACTTTATTCAATCTTCAAGGAGCCGCCACCGTCTCGCCTTCTGAGTAGGACACAAACCCTAACAAAACTCAAAGAAGCATCTAAATGGGGGCCTATCGGCGGCAAGGGCCGGGATCCATCGTGCCGCCATGGCTCTAAGGCTGCAGGAGGCAAGGCAGATCGGCGGCGCCGCCAACGGGGAGGCAGGATCTCTTGTTCGCTCTGGAGGAGGATGAAAGGGTAGGCGTGCACACATAAATTCCTTTTAACTATAAAATATTACTCCCTTCATTCCATAATGTAAGAGATTTTTTACACTCTAGTGTAAAAAATGCTCTTATATTATAGAATGAAAGGAGTAGATCGTTTCATAAATTGTCGAATTTTCTACTAAATAACATATATATCACACACAAAAAATGCATTAAGGTGTAGATGATGAATTTTTTGCAAGTTACTTCACAGGAGTGATTTAATCAGCTATGAAAAATAGAAGAAGAGAAAAACAAATTCTGCACGGCTAATTCGGTGTTCGGTGGTGGGCTCAAGTCAACAAAGGATCCAGCAGAGGTGGCGATCCCGCATGAGGCAAACCGTGCCCTCTGATTGGCTGAACCTACACACCCACGGATCGCGCGTATGGACCGTTTGTTCCTCCGAAATCCAACGGTTGGAAAACAATCCCTCCCCCCTCTTCTATCTCCCCCAACCCACAGCCGCCGGCATCTTTTCCGCATAGCGCTCTCCTTCCTCCCATCAACAATCGTCAAATTCCCTGGATCTCTCTGTGTTCCTTCCTTCCGTCTCCTTCTCCTTGCCGGTTTATTCCTCTATCCTGACCAAGCCAAGCACCGCCACCGCGACATCCAAGACGCCCCCACACCGTCCGGTGGTACGCGCTGGAACGCGGGGAGGGCTGCGCCGACCCGTCACCGGGGAGCTTTGCCGTGGTCGACGCTGCCAACGAACCCCAAACCGTGCGGTGGCCAACACCTCCCGAGCGTCCGCGGACGGGAGCTACGATGCCAGCGGGGTCGCTTCCCGTCGACCCACTGCAGGATGCTGGCCGCATAAGCCGCCGTGACGACGGCCTCGGCCCTATGGCGGCGACGCCCCTGAAGGCGACCTGGCGCCGCTGCCGTTGATCTGACCTGTGTCTGAGTCTCTGCAGGGCGCGAGCGGCTCCATTCCTGGGCGTCCCGAACCGAGGGAACAAGGGCGGGCTCGCAGACTTGGATGGGCCTACACGACGGAATACGGGCGTGCTCGAGGACTGCAGGGCAATTGGTAATGCGTCGGCGAAGAGCTAGTGATTCCCCTCCACAGCAACGCATCCAATGGACACGAGTTAGATGGCGAGGGCCACTGTCTTGGCGGAAAACGACCTCTCCACCGTGGAAGGACTTTTCTTTTGTTTCTCTCACTGTAATTTGTCTTTGTGTATACATGTATTCTGTTTTTAGTGGAATATATGTGTATTCTATTTATTATATTAAGAAAAGCTTCTGAGCTAAAATGTTAAGAACCAAAATATTCTATTTAGTAGGTTTTCTCACAAAAAAATTTAGTAGGTTAAAATCCTAATTGGGCTGATAACAAACTGATTCATCAATGAAATTAGTGGGCCTTGGATCAACTTGAAATTTTTAATGGGCTGATTACTACATGGGTTGTCCATCTTGGGCCGAGCTACAATTTAGTGGGCCAAAAGTCTAACTGGGGTTCTTATTTCTTGGGCCACCTTGTCAGATCCATGTCAGATGATGATGTGGCAGTCAAGCTAACACCGTTATGACAACGTCAGTTAAGTAACATCAATGACAGCCAAGAACCGTCATGGAATGCACATGGTCCAATTATGACGCGATATACATGACGGATTTCAAATCCGTGAAGGATACTCCTTCATGACGGTTTTTCGCTGGTCCATGACGGACTGTGTCTGTCATGGATTAACAGAATTCTTGTAGTGTCTTCCACTAAAGATAAATCAATCTAGTTGGCCAAATAAAACAGATAGATCGGAGAGAAATACATAGCTATAACAATCATGCATAATAAAGTTCAGAAAAGACTCAATTACTTCTCATAAATATTCAGATCATCAACCCAGAATTCATCGGATCGCAACAAACAAACCACAAAAGAAGATTACATCAGATAGAACTCCAAGAAAATCGAGGAGGATAGAACTCCAAGAACATCGAAGAGAGAGAAGAAGCCATCTAGCTACTAGCTATGGACCCGTAGGTCTGTGGTGAACTACTCATGCATCATCTCAAGGGCAACAAGGATAATGTAGAAGCCCTCCGTGATCGATTCCCCTTTCGGCAGAGTACCGAAAAAGGCCTCCATATGGGATCATGGGAGAATAGAAACTTGCGGCGACAGAAAAAGTGTTTTGGGTGGCTCTCTTTTGGTTTCCTGATTTTAGAGAATTTATAGAGGTGGAATTAGGTCAGACAGAGTCTTGATGGGCCCACAAGGTAACAGGGCGCCCCCAGGGCGCGCCCTGTTGCTTTGTCGTCTCCTCGGTTTTTTTCTGGTCTCCTCCCGAAGCTTCTAGGGTCCATTTTCTCCAGAAAAAATCGTCAAAAAATTTCATAGCATTTGGACTCCGTTTTGTACTGATTTCCAGGAAAACCAAAAAAAGGCAAAAAACAGCAACTGGCACTACGCACTGGGTTAATAGGTTAGTCTCAGAAAGTGTTATAAAATAACATATAATTGCATATAAAACATCCAAGATTAATACTAATAGCATGTAACAATAAAAAAAATTAGAGATACATTGGAGACATATCAGCCATGCCACTCGCAGAAGCAAAACCGTGCCTCTCGAGGAAGGAAAAGAAAAAGAAAACACCTTTTTTTTTCGAGAGGCACGGCCGTGCCCCTCATGAAAGCAAACTGTGCCTCTCTCGGAAGCAAAACCGTTCCTCTTGCGGAAGGTAAAAACATGTTTTTTTTCGTTTCCGAGAGGCACGGCCGTGCATCCCGCGAAAGCAAAACCATGCCTCTCACGGAAGCAAAACCGTGCCTCTCATTTTTTCCATTTCCGAGAGGCACGATCGTGCCTCTCACGAAAGAAAAACCATGCCTCTCGCGAAAGGACAATATAGGAACACGTGTTTTCTCGCAAAAAAATATTTCAATTTATTTCATACAAAATCTAAGAAAGGCCAGTGGAAAACCAAACAGGCGAAAAAACCCAAAAAAACCGTCTAAAAAGACAGATACATGTGCCAAAAAAAATCCGGAGGAAACCCCAAGAGCGCCACACATGGCGGCTGGCGTGCTCTCAGCCCAGCCCCAAGTGATTGTTGGGAGGCTCCCGAAGGAGCGATCGTTAACTAGTTGCTCTCTTCTCGTCCAGACGTCTTAGCCGGTCCTTTGATGCCATCCGCCACACACGGTCACACGCACATCTTCTTCTACCTCGCTTCCCGCACAACATCTTTCCTTCATTTCGAATCAACATGTGTTGGATGGTTAGAAGGACAGTGGTATCCTCATTCCATCAAAGTTTAAATCTTAGATTTGACATTGGTGCTTGTATTATTCCTGAATTTATTTCAGGCTTTCGGCAATGTCCGTTCAGCTGGAGAAGACGTTCCATCAACTACGAGGCGCCGATGGTGACTTGGTAAAATCTCAAGATGCTATACTGACTCGGTCTCTCGAAGATGCTCATAGGTTTAGGGTGTGTGTGCATGTGTTCATAGGGGTGACTTGATTCTTGTGTATGTGAGCAATTTTAATTGTACTATGTAAAAAAACAACTTTCCTCCGTTCTTATGCTAGTTCGTCTCGACCTTATTGCACACCCCATCCCTTCCTGCTCACTCGCGTGGTGCTCGTGCCCTGGGGGAAGCAGGAGAGGAGCCTCCAGGCATGTATCAACGATGCACAACAGGAGCTGCGATGCTCAGGCAACCATGTCCCCACGCCGTCGTCATGTGGGCAGCCTTGGCAATTGAGGATAGCTGCAACAGCGTCTAGCCTGTAATAGATGATACATGGATTCCTTTTTTGGGTTCAATTGAAATCAACAAATGGGGAGAAAAGTTGAGATTGATTTGAGTTCGGTGAATCGGGCAGCGATTTCCAATCGAACTAAACTAATTCGAACCTCGATCTAAGTCGAACGTTCTAGATCGGAGTTCGGGGCTTCTTCCAGCGAATCTGGTAGGCGTAGTTGACTTTTCCAGTAGTGTCTAATCTCGACTAGCTACTCTTTCAATCTTGCAGAATCGATTACGACAACACCAATGCCCAACAAGGTTCACAGTTTTGTGGTATCCGGGAGGTTTGGGCGTGGGGCGATAAAATTACTTCTTACTACCCAAATCCAGAAGAAAGACCAATGCTGATAGAAAAAACCCGAAGTGTGTTGGATCTCTCTTTGAATTGCCTTATTCCATGGCCATTTAAAGTTCGAATCTGAATGTCACTGATAATGGGTAACATGCTTTAATGAGTTTCTGTGAGTTGGCGATTCATACATTTCATGCACTCATAAGTTTTTGCTATTGATACCATCTTTAGGGCTTTCTACCCAAATACATGTCTGCCCATTGAAGCTACTAAGCCAATAAGCATATCTGACACTCCATAACACTGCAGCTCAACATTATCGTGTAACATATATGGGAGGATTCAGAAGAATCAAGTTTTTTACAGAGGAATGAATCCATGCTTAATAGCTGCCGACAAAACTTGCTCGATGTCCATCATATCATCTCCACACTCATGGATGCCCCAACCTTCTAGTGCATGTACCATTCCAGCAATGCGCCATGCGCTCATGACCCTTCTTGGAAGCCAATTCTATTCATGAAGGGAGTAGAAACACATATTAGTATCTATCAGATTATCTATTCTAATCTTGGATAAGAATCTGTGTATGTCAAATGTCCTATTTCGCTATCACAAAATTTACATAATCAGGCAATGAGATCATCTATTTTCGCAAAAAGGCAATGAGAACATATATACTGCTAGCACCTCACAGGTATGGACGTTCTGCATTGCCTCTGGGATCCTCATTGCAGGGCTACTCAAGTAAGTGCAATCCTTGCGTATCTTCTTAAAGGGAAACTGTGATGTAGGAATAAATGTTGCTCCTCTTGGTGCCCCCATTTGTTGCTGATCATCTATGATATCTCCTATCCAGATCTGTAGCAATGAAGAAGTAATTATTGAATATATTGCTTATCAGAGTGTTTCTTTTCTTCCTACTATGGTAGCTACATGGGTTTACATTCTAATCGTTGTCATTTGCTGGAAGATGACACTATAGCTTAATGTTTGCTACTGTTTTCCGTAAAACAAAAAGACGGGGGTGGGGGGGTGGGGTGGGGGGGGGGGGGGGAGTAGCAATTTTTTATAAGCATTCACTGTATTGTCTAATATCTCTAGTAGTTATATTTAATTACATATACTCCACTTACCATATATGCACCCTAGCTAGAAAGCTTCTTGAGGGTTTTCATTCCTTTTTCTGTATAACTTTCAATTTACCTGAGGTATCTCATCACTGGAGAATTTTAGATAGGCAGTGCTGCTCTCTGCAACTCGCAATTTCAGCATGTCATATTCCTTCTTTTGGTTCATGATTACCTACACAAAATTGCGTATATTTATAGTCATTCTTTCAAGAAATGGGACCAACTCATACAAAAAGTGAGCTACTAAACGAAATCAACAAAGTAGCAAGGTGAAAGTTAGGTACCTGGACACCTCTCTCGCATAAAGCTGTAGCTGTGGCATGTGCTACCTTAGAACCGCCTCCACAGAGAAACACCCGCTTTGTATCTAAAGGGATGCTCTTGAGAACAACTGCTGTTGCTAAGCCACTTCCGTCAACAAGTCGAACTCTCAATTTTGGATATTTTTGTGTAAATAATTCACCACTTCCATTGAGTTGTCTTTCCTGGGACCAAGAATGTGAGGGTTAATATATTTGCGCTAATCATCTGTGTGCAAAAAGTGCATCTGACTCTTGTAGCACTTCTAGTCAAAACCGTATTAGTTCCACAAACTAGTCGGACTAATCAAAAGGTTGTCCTTACATAGTTTTTTGCCAACATTTCTGAATGTTTTGTGACCCAATCAGAAGTTAGGTGTCACGTGGAAGAATGTATGAAGAGTGTGTTTAGCACGTGGTTTTAACTTCACTTTGAGAAATATTTCAGCACCTACCAGAATTACTGAATTTCAATGATATCGGTTTGTATTCCGGCCAAAGGACCGAGATGTTCACTCGAAATTAGAAAAACTGAATATTTTGAAAATATTTGTATTCTTGTGTACAACTGAAATGACTGAAATATTTTGATCGAAATGTAAAAAAAATTGTGTCTACTACAATTATTGTTATTCAGTGAAATTCATCAAAATCTCAATCAAAGTGAAAAAGGTGGTGGTTAAGAAAGAATTTTTTTGTCAACATGCCTGATTGAAAAGTCCAAGACTGAGCACTTTGACCCCTCTTTGATCCGCATCTGATATTGCCTGCTCAATTAACCTATTGATGGATTCCCTCTCCCTAATCAGGCTGTACTGCAGATGGAGAAAATCCTATCAGTTTGCAACACTATGAAGGTATAGGATTCATGTAACGTGGAAAATCCATTACCTGGAAGTTGTATCTTGGTATCAGCCATGTTTGCATCATGATCTTCTTCAGCTTGAGACTTTCGACGACAAACGCAGATGATCCATAAACCCATGCTAGTACCATTGATAGCCATGCCATTGGCCATATCATCCACATATACCATACATGGTTATCTGAGGGCCGAGAGGCTACAGAGGCAATCCCAACCCTTAGATGATAAGTCGACTGCAAGGTGGTCATATGCGTCAAGTGAACAACATCTGGTGTTTCCTCTGTTCCAA
The DNA here is from genome assembly GCF_018294505.1 of Triticum aestivum. Taxonomy (NCBI): domain Eukaryota; kingdom Viridiplantae; phylum Streptophyta; class Magnoliopsida; order Poales; family Poaceae; genus Triticum; species Triticum aestivum. The sequence goes on along the minus strand of NC_057814.1, from coordinate 63,941,575 downwards.
TCAGTGTTCTCTCATACAACTCGTCTGTTGACTTGTCCATGGTGTTGAATATGTAGTCATAGATTGGCATAGCCAATGAGTAGTTTGTACGAAACTTTGTATGATGGAGAGAATGATACCTATGGGGGAAATGGAAAATACCTTTGAATAATTTGGTTTGTGGTTTTATGAAGCTATGTCTAAAGATTTCAACTATTTGTTCATGTTTGCAGTATCCACTGGTAAAATTTGAGTAAGAACATAATGGACCTAAAGTCTCAGCACTAACATGATTGCAAGGTTGAACTTAAAATGCTATACTTACGATGGAGTGTACATGAGATACTTGAGAGGAGGGAAACGTTGGAAGATCCACTTTGGGAGCATCTCAAAATTGCAGTGTCCCATATTATTTATGAAGTCGTTGCAAGCCAGGTATAGGACAACACCCAAGACAGAACCATATCCCATATAAATTGGTATCAGCATGGGGATCGAAAATAACAGGAAGTAAGCTAAGGTTTCAACAAATGGATGGATGACAGCTGCCAATCATATGGTAAAATTTCATTAGATTTAAACCTTCATATATACCAAATCAAGATGCTTTGTGCAAAACACAACACTAATTGTTAACGCAGCAATCACTTAGAGATTTGTTAAGCAATAGAACATGTAGAGAAATCTGAACTAGATTATTTTTGGAAGGACCAAGATGGTAAACACCTCATTTCTGAATAGTATTTTTGGTCTCAGAATGTTATCCTGATTCTTCTATTTTTTATTTTGGACATATCTATGCTTTGAATTTCTTATACTCGTGGAATCAGAATGGATATTGTAACTCCAACCAACGGGACTTTGATGCATGTACAGATGCTTTCAGATGTCATTTATATCTAGTGGTTATTATCTTAAAAAGGTCTGATGTCAGTTTTTTAAACATGCCAAATTGAACGTTTTTTTGGCAAATTACGTGACACGAGCCTGGCAATATCCTTCAGCAAGCATGGCAACTCCTGGCATGTTCAGTTTTTTTCCCAGGATTTGTCATGCTCGCTGAAGGGAATTGATATGCTTGCAATACGGTAATTCGACATAAAAAATGTTTCATTTCCCATGCGTAAAAATCTGACATCATATTTTTAGCATTTCCATAAAAAAAAGTCTAGTGGTTTTTGGCAGTTTTAGAACACAAATTGGTCAAATTGGTTGCAATATGTATATATCTTTTACAGACAAACCACACTACAAGTCATTAATTGCTATTTTTCTATACATGTGTGCTTCCACGTCATCCGAATTGTTTTAGCCATTGGATTTGCTAGCCTGGTCAACTAACATCCGTCCGATTTGAACATCAGAGTCTCTGTACCATGCAACATGCATATATCATGGATTTTTAGTGCTGCCGCATTTCATTCATGACATAGTTTGACTCTTTCTTTTCCTTTTTTTCGCATTTTTTGTTTCTTCTTAGCACAGTTTAAATCTTAAACGTGAATCTGTATTGTGTACAATGTTTAGAAATCTAGAAACTTGTGAACTCAACCCGAAGCAAGTATAATCTAGACACTTGTAAACTTAATGCCACTAGTAATGAAATGATTTTTTTGTGCGATCCTTGTTTGTGAACTTAACACAATGATTTGTTACCCGAAGCAACCATAATCTAGGCACTTGTGAACTTAATGCCACTAGTAATGAAATGATTTTTTTTGTGCGATCCTTGTTTGTGAATAACTTGGTGGCGTTGTGCATCGTTGTATTAACCCTCTCATCCCTGAATGAGGTTACTTACCTGTTATAGGCTCTGTGACGATGGAGGCATGGTGGTGGGAGTGGTAGCGGGAGTAGAGGAAATGGTGGTGCAGCGCCCTGTGGAACCAGTAGTAGATAAACTCAACAGGTCCTACGTGAAGCAACGCAATGGCGATAGCTCCCTTTGTTTCCCACATTGGCATGAGTCTGACACTCGGGATGGCCGCATAGGCCACGTAGAAAAACAGCGTAGCAAGGATGGCCTGGTCATCCCTGTACAGAATGGTAAGGATAACTTATTAGCATTACACGCAACATATCATCTTTTAGATTTCAGGTAATTTGAGTGTGATACAACTAGAAGTGAATATATAGCAGGCTGTGAATATATATCACTTACCAGGATCTCTCCCGGTCGACCTGGTCGAATTCAAGGCTGCGGTCAACAATGATGTGCTTCCTCCGTGCGGTCTGGTGGCGAGACAAGCTGATCCAGATCTGGTTGTGGAACAACCTCAGAAGCAGAGCTGGTAACATGGCGGCGTATACTAGGTTCATGTCTCCCCATCCCTTGGTGACCACACTGTGCGCAGTGTGCAACGCCGCGGGCGCCAAGACCAGGTACTACATATGAGCGGTGCATGGTTAGAATATCATGTGACATTGATGAATGGGAAATTGGGAGTTAATCAGCGGCGTATAGCATGTGGCAATTAGATCTGTGACCGTTTCAAAGTTGCCGTGGCTTTAAGTTTGCAAACGTCTTGGTTTTGAAGTGAAAAGGAGGTTTGTGTATGTCATTCTACTTGAAAAATAAAGCTACTGCAGGCAATTCATATTAGGATCGCAAGGCCAAGGAACAAAGACAGTTCAAGGTTTCATGAGAAGGACTTGAGCTGCCCAGCAATACATACATCTGTATGATTTGATTGCTGCTATCAGAGATTTTACAGGCGCATATGTTATTGTACTCAGGTTGCTATCCACAGTGCAAAGAAGCAAGGAATTTGTCAAAGGTCCCTTTCCTCTCTATTTCTTGTGTTTTCTAAAATTAGTCAGTGCAAAATAGAATGGTACTTCCTCTGTATCAAAATGTAAGGCTTTTTTTTTGGATTAAATTGAGACTCAAATACCGTCTTACATCTTGACACTGAGGGAGTACCTCATAAAAAAATAAAAAAATAAATAGAAATTTGAACTAAAACCACGACACTTATTTTGAATCGGAGGGAGTACTACTGTTTACTTTCATCGTTTTCTTGAAGCAACATTTCTGGAACATGTGAAAACTGAAAAGTACTCGGTGAATTGGCAAGATGAGACTGGAACGCTTATGCTAGAATTTAATACTCTATTTGCAATTTAAAATACAAGTAATTATAATTAATTGATAACACATGTGTTCGCTGCAACATGCAACTCTTCATGTAATGCCGGTTCCACTTGACATTACGATGCATATAAAACTTTCTTTAATTTAATGTTACCTTTTCTGAAGGATATATATTCTAGAGAGAGAGAGGATGTTACTCAATATATGAACATGAATTTAGATAGATAAAATAAAACGTCACGTCCTACCTTTGGGAACCCACAACTAATATCAGAGAGACAAAATATAACATACCTTGAAGCTGCCCATCCAATGCCATGGCCATTCGGTCAAAGGGCCCGGCCTTGTTGCCATGGTGATGGATGAGCGATGAATTTTCTCTCTTCCAAGGTAAGCAGCTACTTCAGCAAGCAAGCTCTGGTAAGAACTTCAAGCTCCGGTTGAATTTATATATGCATGGACGGCTGGATATTACAATACGGTTTCACAATATTCTGGTAAGAAGTCTTCTTTTCCATGTGCACTCCTTTTTTTCATGTGCCCATGCGTGTTTGCTTTTCCATTACCAGTCTTCATTTATTCACAGTATCCACTTCCCCAACTGTATTTTTCAGTGGCTTGACCTTCCAGGGTACACTCTGGACAGAAGTACTCAAATCCAAGTCATGAAAAACATGCTTTTTACGACGTTTGATCGCATAAAACATGTTGTTGCTATGCTGGTGGCATTTGTGTTACTTAAGTGAATGTTTTTATCTCCGATTTGGTTTACTACTCAGCAACCCATGCATGTACAAAGTTTAGAAAGTATAAGTGCATATAATTGTTCTATACGAAAATAAATGAGACCCATTTTATGTGATAATTTGTAAGAGTTGGAATGTAGGAAAACAAATTATGTGATTTTGTGCGATTGCATCTTTAGAGGATGTTTGGATTGAGAGATTCTAGGTAACAAGGTTTACATAAACGTGATTTCGGTTGTAACCCCCAAAGAACAAGTTTGGGTTATCTATCTAAATCATGGATAAGTACGACCGAGTTTTCTAAAAGCCCCAAAACTAGCTTTTGCATGGAGACAATGGTGTTGTCGAGCTCGATGTATTGAAAACGCGACATTGGAGCCAGGCTGGTACTCAATGAGAACGAACTACAACAAGAATTGGCTCTGCATGCTTGGCATGGCCACTACTGGACTCGCCATGCTCGTGTTCGATATCAGCATGCCTAGATTGGCCATGGCTAACACCGCCTCTAGCGGTGTCCTACTCTATACCGGCGTGCCCCCGCCCGTGCTACATCGCTATCATTGCTGCTTCTACCTACTGCGTGTGTATCGTGTCCGGCCCTCGCAAGGTGACGAGCATATGACCATTGGAAACCTGAGACCCCTGGTAGAGCCCTTTCACCGGGCCAAGCTAACCACCCAAGACGAATACTCAAGACGACCATTGCGCCACCCTATGGAGCTTGGGAAAGATATCTAATGGGCACGGGGCTACAGATGTGGCCAACCCACCTTGGGTCGGTCCAGCTGATGTAACCCTAGCCTTACCGAATATATAAGGCATTCTATGGAGGGTATGAAGTCATAAAACATATGCTATATCATCATAGAGTTAGAGTTCTCACCTACCTCCATTTTCTTCCTCTCAGTCGTCAGCCAGAGTGCTTGTAACCCAAGAAACCGATCTCTCTAGTAATCCTCCTGATCGCCGGTGAGTACTTGGGCAATCTAACCACAAATTGCTGTAGTAAGGTCTTACCTCCTCTCGGAGAGCCACCGACTGTTGACGCGCCAGTAGAGACGGTGCGCTCGGGTCCGCCGATCGGATGGAGATGGCCACTCCAACCCAGAATACCAGTGGCTTCTCATCGGGCCGGGATCTCTCCCTTGGTTCCCTGCACTTCGTCCTCGACGGGGCGGAGAGACGAATCCTCACTACTTTCTTTGCTAGGGAACAAATCTTCAAGTTCAAGTGTCGGAGTTTTCCGTATGATGACTTTGGCAAGTTGCATGTGTATAACAATGCCTCTTGTCACACAACAATCCAGAATCTCATACCTCAACCGGCGATGAGCTTTTGGGATGAGTGCCCTCGGCGAAGGAGAGCTTTGCATCCCCCAACTAAATACCAGGAGGCTCCAATGAACCGGAACGCATTGTGTTACATCATAGTGGCACCACCCTAGGAGGAGGATGTCTCCCCCATGGCCCGAGATCTCTACTCCGCACAAGCGAATGTCGATTGCTCCTCGGGTATCACGTTGGTGGCGTTCCTCCGGCACCTCACGACAAAGGGATCCATGTCAAAGGAAGTGACATACCTACGATCCGGTTTTAGATGTAGATATAGCCTTCTTCCCCAAAGACCCTAGAATTTATTGAATCTACACTACTAGGGAAAACCCTAGTAGTAGCGCGGGTTTTGAGGCTATCAACAGCGCGGGCAGCCGCGCTACTACTACGGCGCTATAGCTAACTGTTAGTAGTAGCGCGGTCTGTACCCGCGCTACTACTATTGACTATATCAGCAGCGCTTTTCCAGAACGCGCTACTATTAATTAGCTGTAGTGATTTCCTAGCCTCGCTACTGCTATATCTTTCATCATTTCCCCTGGCTTCCTACCCTGTTTCAGCTTCAATAAATTGCAATTTCCAGATACTAGGTACTACAATATATCAATTTCATAAAGCATTATAGGTACTAGGTAGTACTCCCTCGGTTCCAAATTACTCATCGTGGTTTTAGTTCAAATTTGAACTAAATCCACGACGAGTAATTTGGAACGGAGGGAGTACTAGATAACAATTTCATATATACTCAACATGCATCCTCAAGCAGTACTAGGTGATATCGACGACAATCATCATATGTAGTTCTAGATGATATCAATGACGATCATCATATGTAGTTCTACATGATATCGACGACGATCATCATATGTAGTTCTAGATGATATAGCCACACACACATATGTAGTTCTAGATGATATCGACGACGATCATCATCCTCAAGCCTGGGCGGTGGGTGTTCCTGATAGTAATTAGGATGGCCTGTCCAACACGAAGATTCTTGCCAACGAGGAATCTCTTCCGCCCAACCGAGTTTAAGTGTGTGCGACCGTCTGTGTCCATGCGGTAAGTACATGTGGTGACGGAGCCCCTTGCGGTAAGGCGTAGTCCAGCTGAGCCTTCTTCATCAGGCTCGATACCACAACTCACAGATAAGTTCTTTGGCAATTTCTGAATAAGAAAAACATATCAATTAATAAATAGCCTCGCACATACTCTTGCAAATATATTTCTGTTAAGTATAGATTTCTACACTATCAAAAGACACAGTACTACACATTTGTACTAATTAAGCATTAATTCTACTAATAAGTATATATGGATTATCTACACTATTAATAGTTCCTTGGAATCTACACTAATAAGCATGTGATCAGACTCTACACTAAAGCATATCATCGACTAGATTCTACACAGCATATCATTTGACTCTACACTAAGCATATCATCGGATAATTTGCATTTGTAAGTATAACAATAAAGCATATATATATATATATCATCAAATTACTACAGTCAGTATAACATACCATTTCATGCCGATCGACCATGGTACTTGTCAGGCGGGTCACGAATGGCACCCCGACAAAGTCATCACGTGGCGGAATTATGTCCCATAGGTTGCACACCTCCTCCTCGCTCAGCCTCATTCTTTGAGCTATGATGGCTTCATGAAGTGGGTTCTCATCATCTTCATCCAGTGGGTCCTCATTATCTTCATCATCTTCGTCATCTTCATCATCTTCCACCAGGTTGATATAAATGATAGCCAGCTTGGGTCTTTCTGCTCTGAAGGAGAAGCTGATCAACTCACCACCAGTAAGACGCATGCGGGCGAGGAAATGGGCCCATCCATCTCCTCCAATCTGCGACATATTGCGTCCTTTCTCGACCTCCATAGTGTACGGCCCCTAGGAGCCTCAAATGTCACAGTGTCTCCTGTCAGGTTGTTGAATTTCAACCTCACATTGCATGGGACGATCTGTGTAAAAAAAGCAAAATGACACAATGCAGTAATGCCAACACTAAAAATAAAATAGTTGTTACATTTCATCTAATTTCTTACCGCCGCATGACGAAAACTCGGCTGGAAGTAGACGCTGAATAGGTTGCCAGTTGCAAGGCTGCTGGCGCACCTTGACTTGCACAGTCGACATGGTGGTGGTGGTGGTGGCGCCATTTTCCTAAAGCAATATGAGCAAAGGATGAACGATCCACTTCACAGGAAATAAAAATAATAGCATGTGATATTTTTGGTTCTTCTTCAGTTATATTTTCATAGTGGAACCCGATCCCAAAAAGTAAACAACAAGCTCTCAATTTGATGAAGAGATTCTTCCGCGAGAAGCAATTTGATGGACAATTATAATCCTAAGATCTAGTAACATACAAGATGACAAGGTATCACCTACGAAAGCATTTCAGTGGCACCTATTGCCGAAAAAACTATTTGGCCCCTACCAAAGGTATAATCCTAAGATCTGTAATAAGTTATCTACCAAATCAAAGTACCACACCTACCAAGACACATTTCATCTAATTTGGCCCCTATTGCCTAAGATAACTGATTAAAAAAACAAGTGGCAAATTTAATTGGGATTGACTTAGCACTTGCAAACTAAATACTTGTATCAAAACCAATATCTAGCAGATCACGGTACCACCTACCAAAGCATTTCAGCTAAATTGGCACCTACATTTTGCAAAAAATAACTTATTACAGAAAAACAAAAGCATCTAGTTATCCATATGAAATTCGTAAGCCCTTGCTGCATCTAGGTAGGGCAGCCCTCGGGGGGTGCTGTCGAGGAGGGGGGATGGCATGGTGACCTCGGTTGGGGGTGCTGACGAGGGGAAGGCCGGTGACTTTCCTACGAGAGGGGGCGACGACAGCGGCCGGCGAGGGGATCGAGGGCGGTCGGCCAAAGGCGCCCGGCCAGAGCTCGCGGGCAGCGACAGAGTGGGCGGCGAGAGGGTGGAGGAGCAGCGGAGGGGCGGGGAGAGGGGGGAGGAGCATTACCTGCGGCGGCGGTGGCGGAGGAGAAACCCTAACCGCAGCTGCCGGCGTCGGGCGGAGGGGGACGATTGAGAGATGAGCATGCGGGGGGCCTGCCGGGCCGCGTGTTTTGTTTTGCTCTAGCAGTAGCGCGGGCACGGGGAGCGCGCTACTGCTAAGCCCAATATCAGTAGCGCTTTGTCCTAAAAAAACGCTACTGCTAAGTCTAAGCATGTAAAAATATCAAAAATATCATTGGTCATCATTGATATTTTTGTGTAGAATCTAAATAGTCAACATGAATCCTCACCGTAACTGTATAGGCACAGGTGAGGATTCATATTGCACCCACAAATCCTACACATATAGTTCAATGAAGACCAAGTGCTCGAGATAGTTTGAGAAGTAACATATTTAAGGTGGTAAACACCTTGTTCGCTTAGCAGTATGGGACTAAACTTCATTAGTTGCAAGGGGGGTGATACTTAGCAGCAGCGAGTTTTGAAGAAAAATGCTGCTACTAAGTACTTTAGCAGTAGCGGGTCCAGAGGAAGGGCGCTACTACTATACCTAGCCTGGAGGTAACGCCGTGGCAATTATAGTAGTAGCGCTTGTTTCACCTAGAGCGCTACTGCTACTGGGCTATTAGTAGCGCGGTTTCCTGAAGCTCGCTACTGCTAATTAGCAGTAGCGTTTGTTTTTAAACCACGCTGCTGCTAAGATTCTGTGTATAAGGTTTTTCCTAGTAGTGCTAGGTAGTGATGATGGTTCGCAAGGAAATATTTGCAAGTACTTGTTATCTCAAAATGTTTCAGTTCCTTGAACAAACTGGAGAGGCGATTAAAATACAATAATAAAGTAATAGGATAAGGCTTAAGGTTTCACCTACAGCCGTGTACATCTTCTAGGGAGACGATCTAAAGAAATCAACCTAGCAATGGTACAACATTACATATATCTTGTGCATGAATTATGCGGGAGATGTGTCCTAATAACCCCACGGCTAGCTGCCGCCGAGCCGTGGTACTATTGTCAATCCAAGGACTTATCTAACTTACGGGTCAGCTCAGATATTAAGGATAACGACACCAATGCAGTAGGCATTTTTTGTATGACTACACCATATCTACCCCAGAGACTTGATTTTGTCGCCGTACTAATCTTAGTGCCATCGACGTTTAGCATAGCTTCCTGCTCCTCTCAGCACTTTACCTCTCCTTGTTCCGATCTTCAGTATCTCAGGTACCTGCGATACTAGGATCGAGGTCGAGACAAGATACAAAATCATTGCACAACACATAGAAAGAATGTCCTATCAAAAAGTAAACCGACATTCCCTTTATGGGCGTACATTGGGCTGTGAGGCTATATCTTAACCGTTAGCCCGAGGACACCACTCACACATCGCGAATAAATCACAAAGAATTGATCACTATACTAGTATAGGACACCCTAACCAGCAACGTGCATAAGTGTCTACTAGCAGTGTTTCGCTGGCACACTGCTACTACTACACTGCTGGTAACTGGATACTAGTGGTGCACCCTGTGAACACCACTGGTAATGCAGCTACTAGAAGCGTTCGCTCCACGAATGCCGCCGTTAGGTCCGAACTAGCACCGTTCGTCATGTTTGAACGCGACATGCAATTTAGCAACTAGCTGCGTTCAAGATTGCAGGGCGCCGCTAATTTGTCAGCATGTTGGTTACGTTCATGCTTTTGCGCCCGCTGCTAGTATATTTTGGAGGCCAAAATTTGTCTGCCATTGCAGCGTTTGCCATCGTGGTAGCATTTACACATTTTTTGTCACATACTTCCTCTGTAAAAAAATATAAGATGTTTTGCAGGCTTGTCTCAAGTCTCTAAAACGTCTTATATTTGTTTACAAAGGTTGTGTCTATCATATGAAAAGAATGCTTTAAGTAATTAAAGTATTGAATTCACACATTACATAAGGCATAGATATGGTTGAATTATAAGCATGTATTTGACTGCGGTGACTTTGCATGGGGCAGCGGCCCGGCGTCGTTGAAGTTGCTATTGACGAATCTTTGACGTTCGGTAACGAAGAGAGCAAATATCAGCTTGAATCACCCATATCAAACATATATAGCAACATATAGAAAGTAAGGTTACTCGTGTAAAGATAATTGCTAACTTCCAGCATGCATCATAATGACTTAATTGTAGCAACTACATGAAAGGTATGGTAAGTATAGCTACACGGTCAAGTTAGGAACAATGTTTGAACTGTTTTTAAACACAACATCACGTGTTCACTGTTGTATGTAGCGATGAAGTTGCTCCTGAAGGGTTGATACGCCACCGCCGTAGAAGATCCCTGTCTCACCGCAGACGTCCTTGTTGATGATTTCGACGAGTGTCTATTGGATCTGTTTGAAGTCGACTCTGGAGTCATCACGTGTGAGAGCGGCAAGGGCTTGAACCCCATTTGGTGGCGCCATCCTTCTGTGGGAAAAGGTCCTATGATCCCTGTGAATTCTTACATGTGGTACATGACGTACCAAGGGGAGGTCCTTGCGTATTCAGACTGTTGAATGCAACATAAGGTTGTGTTGTGGCCGAACCGCACAATGCCTTCATTGTTTCTCTTCCTTCCATGCCATCGAACATGTTTAGAGCTTCATCTATTCAGTTTGTTGTAGTTTCTCTTGATTTTTTTATTCAAATCCAAGAATAAGGATAGGCAGTCATTGGGAATATAACAATGAGGATCCAGTGGAAGTCGTTGTGAAAATAGTACACCACACCAGTCATTGTCAACCTTAGTAAGATGGAAGTATAATAGAAATATGCGGATGTTTATTCAGATTGGTGGAGGCTGACTGTGCGGTTGGCTGCATGGGAGACTTTTCCCGCATGTAGCTCGGCCATACTCCTCAACATTTTCAGGGCCAAGGTGTTGTACTTCACCTTGGATGCAGTCCGATGTTGATGCTCGGTTGCAAGAAGACACTGATGGTGGAAAGTTGTTGTTGAACTAGTTTCAAGACCTGTGACCGAAGACAACGAGCAACTCGGATAAGCCGAGGTGCAGCTAGACTTCAAGATTGGTTCATGGGTTACTTACAGTGTCCCGGCTATGCACTAGTAGAAAAAGAGGCTTCCATACGCCCCCATTAGTCCCTAAAATAATCGAACCGCGACAAAAGGGGTCTTTAGTCGCGGTTCGGAAGGAGACCCGCGACCAACTATCTGGGCCCAGCGCGCTCGGTCGACAGCTGGCGGACGGGAGGGGCTTTAGTCCCGGTTGGCCTGGCCAACCGGGACTAAAGGTCCTCAGGCTGGCCCGAAGGCCTTTAGTCGCGGTTGGCCAGGCCAATCGGTACTAAAGGCCCATCCCTATATATAGGACTCAGCTCACTTCACTTAGCCACAATTCAGAAGGGGGGTGGTGGGTTTGCTTTTGGTTCCTCCTATGCACACAAGGTGTTCGATGAAATGCCCGAGAGCATGAAACAAACATGATATGAAGTGTCCGAGCCACACTTGAGCTTTCTCATTTATTTTTCCTCCGCGATCGCGGTTAGCAACTTGAACCTTTCATGTGTCATTGATAAAATATGCATGTGTGTAGTTCATTGTTTAATTTGTATTATTTCTAGCTAGTTAGTTTAACAAATGCATGATGGTTAATTATATACTTTATATAATAATAATGCAGATGAATCGGCAATGGATGTACGGTCCCCGACTCTCCGGCGAGTTCACTACGGGTTTGAAAGATTTCCTCGTAGTGGCAAATGCGAACAAGCAGCGAGGTTTTATTATCTGTCCATGTGCTGTCTGTAAGAATCAGAAGGGTTACTCCTCCTCAAGAGACGTTCACATGCACCTGCTTCGGCACGGTTTCATGCGAAGCTATAATTGTTGGACCAAGCATGGAGAAAGAGGGGTTAGAATGGAAGAAGATGAAGAAGGGGATGATATCGATGACAACTATCATGATCATTTCGGTGATACTTTCATGGAGGATGATGCTGAAGGTGGGGAAGGGTTAGGTGAAGGTGAAGAAGAGGCACATGATGAGCCCGTTGATGATCTTGGTCGGACCATTGCTGATGCACGGAGACGCTGCGAAACTGACAAGGAGAGGGAGAATTTGGATCGCATGTTAGAGGATCACAAAAAGTCATTGTATCCAGGATGCGATAATAGTCTGAAAAAGCTGGGCTGCACACTGGATTTGCTAAAATGGAAGGCACAGGAAGGTGTAGGTGACTCATCATTTTAAAATTTGCTGAAAATGTTGAAGAATATGTTTCCGAAGAATAACGAGTTGCCCGCCAGTACGTACGAAGCAAAGAAGGTTGTCTGCCCTCTAGGTTTAGAGGTTCTGAAGATACATGCATGCATTAACGACTACATCCTCTACCGCGGTGAATACGAGAATTTGAATGAATGCCCTATATGCACTGCATTGCGTTATAAGATCAGAGGCGATGACCCTGGTGACGATGTTGAGGGCGAGAAACCCAGGAAGAGGGTTCTCGCCAAGGTGATGTGGTATGCTCCTATAATACCACGGTTGAAACGTCTGTTCAGAAACAAAAAGCATGCCAAGTCGTTGCGATGGCACAAAGAGGACTGTAAGTCCGACGGGGAGTTGAGACACACCGCTGATGGAACGCAATGGAGAAAGATCGACAGAGTGTTCAAAGATTTTGTAGCTGACGCAAGGAACATAAGATTTGGTCTAAGTACTGATGGCATGAATCCTTTTGGCGAGCAGAGCTCCAGCCATAGCACCTGGCCCGTGACTCTATGCATCTACAACCTTCCTCCTTGGTTGTGCATGAAGCGGAAGTTCATTATGATGCCAGTGCTCATCCAAGGTCCAAAGCAACCCGGGAACGACATCGATGTGTACCTAAGGCCATTAGTTGATGAACTTTTACAGTTGTGGGGCAGACCTGGTGTACGTGTCTGGGATGAGCACAAAGGAGAGGAATTTGACCTACGAGCGTTGCTTTTTGTAACCATCAACGATTGGCCTGCTCTCAGTAACCTTTCGGGACAGACAAATAAGGGATACAATGCATGCACGCATTGCTTACATGAGACTGAAAGTGTACGTTTGGTTAATTGTAAGAAGAACGTGTACCTGGGTCATCGTCGATTTCTTCCCCGAAATCATAACGTAAGAAAGAAAGGCAAGCATTTCAACGGCAAGGCAGATCACCGGCCGAAGCCTGCGGAACGTACTGGTGCTGAGATATTTGATATGGTCAAGGATTTGAAAGTCATCTTTGGAAAGGGTCCTGGCGGACAATCAGTTCCGCGGGGAGTTGACGGGCACGCACCCATGTGGAAGAAGAAATCTATATTTTTGGAGCTAGAATATTGGAAAGTCCTAGATGTCCGCTCTGCAATCGACGTGATGCATGTTACAAAGAATATTTGCGTGAACCTGCTAAGCTTCTTGGGCGTGTATGGGAAGACAAATGATACAAAGGAAGCACGGCAGGACCAGCAACTTTTGAAAGACCCAGATGACCGGCATCCGGAATGGTTTCAAGGTCGTGCCAGCTACGCTCTTACCAAAGAAGAGAAGGTCATTTTTTTTGAATGCCTGAGCAGTATGAAGGTCCCGTCTGGCTTCTCGTCGAATATAAAGGGAATAATAAACATGGCGGAGAAAAAGTTCCAAAACCTGAAGTCTCACGACTGCCACGTGATTATGACGCAATTGCTTCCGATTGCTTTGAGGGGGCTCCTACCGGAAAATGTTCGAGTAGCCATTGTGAAGCTATGTGCATTCCTCAATGCAATCTCTCAGAAGGTAATCAATCCAGAAGATCTAGGCTAGAAGAGTTGGTGTTCCCACCATCCTTCTTCGATATTATGACGCACCTCCTGCTCCACCTAGTCGAAGAGATTTCCATTCTCGGTCCTGTATTTCTACACAATATGTTCCCCTTTGAGAGGTTCATGGGAGTATTAAAGAAATATGTTCGTAACCGTGCTAGGCTAGAAGGAAGCATCGTCAAGGGCTATGGAAATGAGGAGGTAATTGAGTTCTGTATTGACTATGTTCCTGACCTTAAGCCGATTGGTATTCCTCAGTCGCGGCACGAGGGGAGACTAAGTGGAAAAGGCACGATCGGAAGGAAATCAACGATATGTATGGACGGTCATTCTATGACTGAAGCACACCACACAGTTCTGCAAAATTCCAGCTTGGTGGCTCCGTACTTCGAGCAACACAAGAATATTTTACGCTCGGACAACCCGGGGAAGCCTGAATCCTGGATTAGAAAGGCCCACATGGAGACTTTCGGCAGTTGGTTGCTAAAACATTTAATGAATGACAATGATGTTGGAGATCAGGTGTACATGTTGGCCAAGACACCATCTTCGACTATAACGACTTTCCAAGGGTACGAGATAAATGGGAATACATTTTACACCATCGCCCAAGATAAAAAGAGCACCAACCAAAACAGTGGTGTCCGCTTTGATGCAGCAACCGAGAATGGGCAAAAGGTCACATATTATGGTTACATAGAGGAGATATGGGAACTTGACTATGGACCCTCCTTTAAGGTCCCTTTGTTCCGGTGCAAATGGTTCAAGCTAACAGGAGGTGGGGTAAAGGTGGACGAGCAATACGGAATGACAATGGTGGATTTCAACAATCTTGGTTACCTTGACGAACCATTCGTCCTTGCCAAAGATGTCGCTCAGGTTTTTTATTTGAAGGACATGAGTAGCAAACCGAGAAAACAGAAAGATAAGAAAACGATCAGTACATCATGCGATGATCCAAAGCGCCACATTGTTCTTTCAGGGAAAAGAAACATCGTGGGAGTGGAGGACAAGACAGACATGTCAGAAGATTATAATATGTTTGGTGAAATTCCGCCCTTCAAAGTGAACACTGACCCAAGCATTAAGTTAAATGATGAGGATGCTCCATGGATACGGCACAATCGTAAGCAAGCAGGGACACAAGGGAAGAATTGATGTGTAATAATTTATTGTACCAAACTTTGTTGAATGGATCATGTGAATTAAAACGTACGATGGCGAATCCGGATGATTTGTATTTGATATATTATTTGTATTTTTAAGATCTTAAAATGAATTAGTTTTATTTTATTGAATTTTTTGATATATTATTTGTATTTTTAAGATTTTAAAATGAATTAGTTTTATTTTATTGAATTTTTTGATATATTATTTCTATTTTTAAGATTTTAAAATGAATTAGTTATATTTTATTGAATTTTTGATATATTATTTCTATTTTTAAGATTTTAAAATGAATTAGTTTTATTTTTTCTGAATTTTTTGATAAATTATTTCTATTTTTAAGATTTTAAAATGAATTAGTTTTATTTTTTGGATTTTTTGATATATTATTTCTATTTTTAAGATTTTAAAATGAATTAGTTTTATTTTTAAGAATTTTTTGATATATTATTTCTATTTTTAAGATTTTAAAATGAATTAGTTTTATTTTTTTGAATTTTTTGATATATTATTTCTATTTTTAAGATTTTAAAATGAATTAGTTTTATTTTTCTGAATTTTTTGATATATTATTTCTATTTTTAAGATTTTAAAATGAATTAGTTTTATTTTCTGAATTTTTTGATATATTATTTGTATTTTCTGAAAAGTATATGAAAAAGGAAGAAGAAAAGGAAAAACAAAATAAGAAAATGAAGAAGAAAAGGAAGAAGAAAAGGAAAAAGAAAAGGAAGAAGAAAAGGAAAAAGAAAAGGAAGAAGAAAAGGAAAAACAAAATAAGGAAAGGAAAAAGAAAAGGAAGAAGAAAAGGAAAAAGAAAAGGAAGAAGAAAAGGAAAAACAAATTAAGAAAAGGAAAAAGAAAAGGAAAAAGAAAAGGAAGAAGAAAAGGAAAAAGAAAAGGAAGAAGAAAAGGAAAAACAAAATAAGAAAAGGAAAAAGAAAAGGAAAAACAAAATACTTGGCAGTGCTCAATAATCTTATTTTTTAATTCCTCCTCCTCTATGTCCCCTTAATCTTATTTTTTAATTCCTTTATACTTAATTAATTTTTACTACATGCAGGAGTGACATATGGCGGACGATAGAGCCGAGCCGCTTAGGGATCCGGAGGCTGAACATTATTTAATGGGCATCATAAACAACGAGATTCCTTATGTGCCGGGCTCAGAATATGAGCAAGAAGAGGATGTAGTCTCTTCTTTTCTGAACCTTGACGGTGGAACAGACATTGTCGATGATCAAGAAGGTGAAGGAACGGACATTGTCGACGGAGGTCAACCGTCAACAAACGACGATCTCGAATTGCAAGTAGCAACCACCTCCGGCGAGGTATATATATACATTGAGCCTCTCGTGATACAAACTTACTGAAATGTGAATACATATGTATTAACGCGCGCGACTCTCTTTCTTTTTTTAGCCCTCGGTCGGATCGAGTACGACAAAGCGTGGCAAATCCAAGGCGATGAAAACAGGAGAAACATATGCCATTGATTTTGTCAGTGAAACCGGCAAGCCCCTACAGCACACCTCAAAGTTTATCAACCAATGCGGAGTCGTTGTTAGAGACAACGTCCTGATCACCGTCCAGGAATGGAAGGAGCCAAAGAAGGCACGGCTTGGTTTCAGTTTTGTCGACAAGAGAACGAAAAAGGATTGCTGGAGAAAGCTTATGGAACATTTCATTCTACCTCCGGAATACAACAAAGTCGATGAATTCGGTAACGAGGTTCCGGGTGGACGTGAGAGGAGGAGGCTAGTTAAAGAGTTCGCTCTTCAGAAGATGGGCGAAGCATTCCGGAACTTCAAGAAAAATTTAACCCGTGACTATGTCAACAAGGGCAAGACTCCGGATTTCAATGGACAACATGAGAAACTGAAAGATGATTGGCCAGAATTTGTGAGGCAAAAGCAATCGGAGCATTTCAAGGAAATATCGAAAAAAATAAGGATAATGCGAGTAAGAAAAAGTTCCATCATATTATGGGGCCAGGAGGATACCGCCTTTCGGAGCCTAAGTGGCAGAAGATGGAGGAGGACCTGAGGGTGCGAGGAATCCCTCTAGGTACAGAGGGATGGGACCCAAGGGCCAAAAGCTGGTGGTACGGGCAAGGGGGATCGCTAGACCCGGAGACAGGGGTGTGTGTTCACCGGAAGAAAAAGTTTGCTCCCACCCAAGCCCTTATTGACGCAATGACCCAAGCTCAAGAGGGCTTGATCAAGTTCAACAGAGAGAAAGACGCACTGACAACAGCCCTCAGGAATGATGAACACGGAGGACGTGTACGAGGCAAAGGCAGAGTTCCGTGGAAAGTAGGGTTTTCCCAGGACAATGACCCGTACTGTTACAGAAGCCGTAAGAGAAAGACGGACCGGGATGCAGATCTTCTCGCGAAGTTTGCATCGGAACTCCATGAGTTGAAGCAGACCGTGCATGAACTAGTAAAAGAAAAATCGGCTGCAGGGCCGCATGAAGATCATGAAGTGGATCGCGGAAGCTAGCAGCGGAGAAGCAGCGTGGCTTCCACGGATGCCCCGCCTGGTGCTAATGCACCGATGATCGAGATTCATGCACCGGAGCCTCACTACCCCGTGGATGATGTAAAAGAGATGAAAGAATGTGATCTGCATTATCCCGTGGGGAACGTTTCCACGAAGGTAGCTACCGGCAGTGCTTTACCCTGTACACCTGGAGCACTCCACCACAACAACCCCATTGCATATGGCTATGCTCGTGTCACGGTGGAAGACATAGTCCAAGGGTTTGAGGACCTGGAGATTGACAAAGCTACACCCGAAGGGGAGAAAAGACTTGGAGATGTCAAGCGCCAGATCATTCTATGGAAAAAGAAGTACATAGTGTTTCCAGGCGAGGCGCCAAGGCTAACAAGTCCACCCCCCTCCGATGGTGGTGGTGGTGGTGGTGGCGGTGGTGGTGGTAGTGGTGGTTCACCTACACCTCCTTCACGCCATTCAACACCGTCCCCCGATCCACAACCTCCGGCGGGTACGACGCCCCCCAATCCTCCTCCGGCGGGTACGACGCCCCCCAATCCACCTCCGGCGAAGAAGCAGAAGCAGGCGGACAGCAAGGAAACCCGCTCCTGGACTATTAACCCGGACCCTTATGTACCTAAGACCACAAGGGTACCGGAGCCATCACTGAAGCCTCTCCTCCCAAGGCCTTGGGAACTTAGTGAAGCTGAAACCAAATTGGCCGCGTCTGCTCATTATGAGAAATGGAAGGCGGATATGAAGGCGATAAAAGAGCCTGAGCCCAAGCAAGTATTCATTGAGAAGCAAAAGAAGTGGGCTAAGGATTTTTTGACGACACCGTCCCAAGCCGAGCTGAATATGCCTGACGACTATGGACATGAACTTCGTAGGCAAGCAAAAATATTGAAGGAGGAGAAAGAAGAAAGTAAAAAAAGCGGGAAACAAGTTGACCAGCTCGGGATGCAGAATAAACAATCGATCCCCCCGCTCATAGTGAAAGCCGGTCCGGAAGAGGACCCCGAGATCATAGCAGCTGCGGCAGCACTTGGATTGACTATAGCGAGTGCCATGAAACAAGCGTCCGAGATGGGTTTGACTCTTCGTGCCTTCTTAGGCCTTGAGGATGCGCCAGTATGTGAGATAGCATTACAATATGTGCGGAATGGGCCTCTCGTCGAGCCTGCGCGGGATAAGAGTCTACCACCACAAATGCGAAATCTGCTACGTTGGTACAAGCAATTCATAACATGGGCCGACAAAGAATATGTTTATGCGGATGTTACAGAGGAGCATCACACCAAACGGTACTCTGTACAAGTTCATATGAGTGAATTGTTCCAGCTGTTCAATCTGCGCGACCTCGACAAATCTATGCTGAGGTGCTACGTTCTGTAAGTGATTTATTTCTACCTCATCTCGTTCTTCATTGCCTGCACTATATATATATATATATATATATATATATATATATATATATATATATATATATATATATATATATATATATATATATATATATTGTCCTAACTATATTGTTGCGTACGCTATTATGCAGATTGAAGATTTGGGAATGCAAAATAAGAAACATCCATGATGTTGGGTTCATTGACCCACATATCGTTAATGGACATGTGTTACAAAATCACCCCGAAGATGTGGAGAAAGACTTGTACAAGTTTCTTTGAAAGCATCAACTCAAAAGTCATATTCTATTTCCTTACCATTTTGGGTGAGTGTTTCTCTCTTGTGCCCATTCTCTTTTGTTTACTCCATGCATGGTATGTCTAATCGATGAGTTATGCATGACTGTGCATGTAACGTGTCCGCAGGTTCCACTGGATTCTGCTAAATATTGAACTTCACACCTCCAGAGTTCTAATCATGGACTCTATGGATTCGGATCCAAAGCGTTGGGCCGACATGAGAAAAATGCTGCAAAGTAATTATTTTCAATCATTTGAGCCCTATATCGATCGGTTTCTTTCGTTCATTTCCTAATATCATGTAACTAATAACTCCCTTGTTCATTTAATTTTCTTTGCCCTGTAGGGTTTGGAGACGGTTCTCAGAAGAAATTGTCGGTGAATTCAAACATGAGCTAGATTTTAGAAGGTTAGTTAATGTGGATAAGCAGCCACCGGGGACCAATCTATGTGGATACTATGTTTGTGAGAACATCCGGAGACACACCTCTGAGCGGAAGGCATCGGATAGCGTGCGGAAGGCGACAGATAACTTGCGGAGGAGGCTTAGTCCAGAAGCTCGCTTCCGACCAATTCAAGATGAATTAGCAGGATTTTTCAAGAGGGAAGTCATCAATCCTAAAGGAGAACACTATACCGAGGACGAAGAAATTTATATGCATACCCGAGATTGAAACTTGTTCGAAGTTGTATATGGTCATCCATCCTAATTGTGTATGGAAACTTGTTCGAAGTTGTATATGGTCACCCGAGATTGAATATATATTATATATTCCTCTTGAATTCTTCTTGTTTGAAATTTCATATGCATGTATATAGTAGCGTAGAATATGTGTACTGAAACTTCATCAAAATTAAAACACAAAATAAAATATAAAAGAAATAAAACACTACAAATTAAAAAGAAACCAGGTTTAGGGGGGCTAAAACCCTAAACCTGCGGAGGAGGCCTTTAGTCCCGGTTAGCCACGAGAACCGGGACTAAAGGTCCTCCGCTCCGACGGACTCCTGGCGCCCACGTGGACGGGCCTTTAGTCGCGGTTCGTAAGAGGCGCGACTAAAGGGGGGGGGGCTTTAGTCGCGCATATTTAGTCCCGGTTGCACAGCCGGGATTAATGGCCTTTGCGAACCGGGACTAAAGGCCTATTCTCTACCAGTGATGGGGCCTCTCACCATGTCAACTCCCTGGACTGGCAGGCCGGGCCGAGGACCCCAAGATCAGGTTCCATCCGGGGCCACTTTGGGTGGCCCATGACACATACAAAAAAGATTCCAGAAGCCTTGCCGTTTGGGACAAGAACTCCTTATCCGCGGATGACTCCTCTCCACTAGACAAGAACAATCTCATGGCAGACACTATAGTATGTACTATACCCCAACGCAATACAACACAAGCAAGACGTAGGGTTTATCTCCTCGTAGAGCCCAGAGCTGGGTAAAATCCCGTGTCTCTCATCACTCCAAGAAATCTAGCTTAGGATCCCTACCTCGAGATCTGCTAAAATTAGGCCCGTCACCGGCTTCATGGTCGTGGCGAGGCATCGCAGCGTTGGGTGAGGAGGCGAGGCGCGTTGGCTGTCTAAGTTCGACAGCAGGAGCGAGCTATGTGCGACATCGATGCGGAGAGGAGGCACATTTGTAGGCGCGGGCGCGGGGGGGGGGGGGGGGGGGGGGTAGGTGGTCGATAGGTGCCCCGCACTATGCCGCCATTAATGGCTACTGGCAATGGAATCCGCTCGACCACGAGGTGCGATGACGGGACGGCGTCATTGTGTGTGAGCAAGGGTATGCAGTCAAAGGCTGGCAGCTGTAATTACGCCATGTGAATACTTGGTGGGACATAGTGTACACGCGTGGCGCACGGCTTACACACCGCCCATCACGGTGGCGTCAACATGGACGAGCACGGCCACGTGGCCCGGGTGTTTGCCGTGTGCTCCAAGTTCACACTCAGATTTCTCCTAAATACATTGAGTCTTTTTCTATACAACGAGCATTTTTGTGCTGTGTCGCGCCGTACGTGGAGGTACGCCCAGGTCCAGGTCGTTGTCGTGTGCCGCGCCATTGATACACGGCTTACAGATGTGTAAGCCGGGCGGCCGATAATATACACTCGGCATATGGAGAAACACAAGGCTACATATGTTTTTCTAGTAGTGCGAGATCACCCTAGGGTTCATCCGCTCTTCTCATGACAGCTTCAAGAACGAGGAAGAACAACATAGGGGATCGAGGGAAGTTGGGGGTTAGGTTGGTGCGGCGATGGGGATCTGAGGTTTGGAGAGATTTTTCGGGCACCCTCGATGTAATTCGGGTCTCGCTCGAGCGCCGCGGTGGTGTCGCGTGTGTTCGTGATCTTGGGTTGCCAGAATGAATGCTTTTGTTCGGTCTATAAAACAGCTCGCCCCAAACGCCTTGTTCAGTATCCCGGGTGCTCCTATCGAACATTCAGTAGATATAGATATCAGGGTCCATTTTTTAGGGAGTTAAATTTAAGAGTTCGGCTAGGAACCCTTCTTTTTTGACAGATTAAATGTAAGGAGTTAAAGTATAATGGATCATATAACAAAAGACTGATTTTCTAGAGATTGAGTAGATATGCTCTAAGTTCGGCACAACACAGTCAAGTAGCCCCGTGTTCCTCAACTATGAACTCTGAATTCTGAACCACCTTGATCCGAGGGAACACCAGCACCGATCTGGTCACTCCCGTGAGTTCGCCCGCGTTTCCCTCAACGGTTTGATCCTCCTAAAGATGTCTCTGTGCTGCAAATTCCGCTTCAGGAGGTTCATGTCTTTGAAGGAGTCCGGGAAGAGACAGGTGAACCACCACTGGAGGCGGTGGGCGAAGTTGGGTATGCACAGCGTCCCGTGCCCGATCCAGCGCACCGCCGCGCGCGCGTAGGCGTCCGGGCTCAGCACCCATGGGCGAAGAAAGAAGCTGTTCTTCACGGCGCTCGACACCATGTTTGTCTCCACAATGAATGGGATCTGCAAACACGACAAAACCAAAGGTAATCTGGTGACATGATGGATGTGAGCGCCACACACTGACTACGTACCTGGCATTGCACATCGATGCATGCGCTCTGGTACTCCACGGAGAGACTCTTGGAGAACTCCGCGACGTACCGTTTGGTGGCGACGTAGACAGAGTAGAGAGGGTGGGAGGGAAGGACCGATCCTGAGCCCGAGCCGATGTTTACCACTGCACCCCTGCCCCGGCGCACCATCCCTGGCAGCACCTCGGCTGTCACCTCCGTTAGCGCCAGTACGTTCACGCGTATCATCCTCACCCACGCTTCCACGTCCACCTCGTGGAGGTACACCGCGCCCGGCTTCGCCACCCCAGCGTTGTTCACCAGCACCCCTACATTCAGTCCCGCCACGGCCTCCCGGAGGCGACTCATCGCCTCGTCGCCTGCAGAAGATCGAACGATATGAGACGACTGGTCTGTGATCTGACGGGCACACACTCTATACTATTCGTACTGATTTTTACTCGTTTGCTATTGGCAAGTTGTCTGTATTTGCAACTCGCGTCAGTGTATTCGGGGAACGCCCCCCCCCCCCCCCCCCCCCCCCCCCCCGCAATAGAGAAGGAGCGACCGGCATAGAGGCATTTGCTAACGATTTTGTCGCATTTTTAGTTGTGGGTGATGACAGTTTGTTCAGAGCGACATGATACTTTTTGTCAGAGAAGGTAATTTTTTGCTTAAAACTTCCACCATTTAATCTTGCCTCATAACTAAAACTGCCACTAAAAGGGTTCGTTTGTCACCCATTTGCCAGCGAACGGTCGCCAGATAGGATTTCCATACTTTTATACCTTGCGCAGTGGATACGAGGGAGAAATCGAACAACACGGTCTTGGTCTGCATGGCATATGTCCTAGAGATCGTTTCGGAGATCTCGCGGAGTCTGGTGGGGTCACGACCGACGAGGACAAGATTGAGGCCAGACCGTGCGAGCTCCAGGGACATGGCATGTCCGATGCCTGATGTCGGCCCGGTGACGACAGCCCAGGCTCCGTATGTGCAACGGAGATCCTTGGGCCGGCGCAGGAAGAGCACGAGATTGGCGAGGAGGCGTATGCTGAGAGCGAAAACTTGGAGGGCACCGAGGGAGGCCAGCCAGAAGAAGAACCATAACGACGCAACCATCTCGCAACGCGTTTCCCTCAAAAAAAAAAAATAGCTCGCAACGTGTTACGCTCCTTTGCTAGCAAGTGTGATGGCACTAACGAGCAAAGACCTCTGGCCTTGGTCGTGTGCGCGGCAACTCGTATTTATGCGTGGCGGACAGTAGACGAGTTAAAGGACACCACGCCATCCTCCAACAGCTTTGCATCATCTTTACTTGTCCACGCCATCCTCCAACAGCTTTGCCTCATCTTTACTTGTCCACGCCATCCTCCTTTGCCTCATCTTTACTTGTCCACGCACATTTGAAAGCAACACAGACGGTGATATCATTTATTCACGTACTAACGGCAATTCTAACCGAATCCTCTAAAAATAAAGAAGTATTCAGCGGAATAAACCTTTAGTGAAGTATTTTTACTCCATTAAGTATTAGTCGGACCTAGCTAGCTGATCCCCTAAATATAATGGAGTAAAAAAATTATTTCATTTTCATTTCTCGCTATCAATAGATCGATATATTCTTCTTCCCAATGCCAAAATTTACATCCATCCTACACATAAATTTGAGCAATCAATGAGCTACAAACGGTGCTGAATCCGAATTATAACGAATCAAAAGAAGAACTCACCCCATCTTTTTTGCACTTGAAGAACACCCATCTGGAGTGTTCTGGCGTGGTGGAAACGCGGCGCACCATCTGCCACTGGCAGTCGTAGCACTTTGATCGGCAATGAGGAGCCGACGAGCAGGCAGTGCCAAGCCCGGCCGACAGTCAGGTGTGTCTTTACCCGCGAACCTCCGACAAGTGAGATCCATGTGGCTACATGCGAAGGCCATACCTGCATGCGAAGGAGAGGCATTGACGGGCCGTGCGGTTCGGTAACCGGCCAATCCATGGCAAAGGCGTCGTCGCCGGCGGTGGTAGCAGCAGATCTACCGATTCTGCGCCGGCGATGGTGCGAGAGAGGAACAAATCCAAGGGCAAGGAACGTGGTGGGGCCTATGCATCGTCCGTGGCGGCGGGGTTGCGAAGGATGGCGCCGGCGTAGATGTGGCGCTAGAGCTGGTTGGGTGAGGTAGCTTAGGGTAGAGGATTTGTTTTCCTCCAAGCAGTAGCGTCCGAGCAAATATGGGCGCGGGATAGATGCCGAGGATAAAATATCCTCCTCTATTCGGTTTAGGGGATCTGCTAGGCGCTGGTTAGTGGAGAAAAATGGAGTTTATCCTCCTCTAACACCGGATAGGGGATCGGTTAGAGTTGTCTTAAGCTCCCTCAGATTTGAAGCCTCCTGACACATCTTGGGCCCATTTTCTAAATTATTGAAGATCTTCTGATTTAGCTAAAATTTTCAACTAAAAAACAATAGTTTTAGCTAGCAGTAGAGCGGGCGAAAAAAAAGTGAGCGGAGCAGCGAGCCAAGCTAAGCGAGCAAGATCTTCATGGGTCGCCCATGCATGTGAGCATTATCCACAATTTTATTATGGAATAGGATTTCTCAAGGGTTCACACAACCACCACCTGTTAATATCAACATGGAGATCGAAAAGTGTAAGGACATCACAACAACACATCTAAGAACTTCAGTCTCTTCCGAGTACAAATACCATCTTCAATGAGGACCCCTCGAAAGCGAAAGATGGAGGCCGCCTTGAAAGCCGCCTCAGATATATAGGAGGTGTTCTTAACCGTGATCTTGCTCCTGCTAGCTAGTGCGTGGTGCTAAAGAGCGTAGATGTACAAGCCTAGCTTGTGCCCATGCTTCTATTTATTAGTCACGGACGGCAGGATGATTAACGGATAGCCAGTAGAAGAGTTCATGAGAAATCAAGAGTTCAAGTACAATAGAGACACAGCACGCACGGCTCAACATTCTCTAAAACCTATGCTCGTGTCAAGTTGCTACGGCACGCGCCTACCATATCCTCCAACAGGTTTGCCTCATCCCTGCTCATGGACTCTTGACAGCAACAAAGACGACGGTGATAGCAACTTGTCAGGAGCAGTCGTGAGAATGAAGGCAGAATAGGACGACGATGATCGCCAACAACACATCGGCCACCTGGGCTAGCGTTGTATTTCTTCTAAATAAACGTTTGGTTTGTAACAGTGGGAGTATTCAAGGCGAAAGATTGAAGGCATACTGAAACCCACTTCAGATGACTGTTTTCTTATCGACTTAACCACCTCATTTGAATGGTATAGCCCGGTGTTTTTTAACCATATATCATCACCGATATGTCATTTTAGAGCATCTCTAATAGCAGTCCTATAAAACATAACCGTTTTTAGTGTTTTTGGACCAAAAAACGCAGCTCCCACCGTTTTCTTTGATCTAAATTTTGCATCAAATATTTTTGGGCAGCCCGAACAAACGCCAGTTTCTCTTAAAAAAAACCACCAAACGGCTGCCCAAACCAAAAAACACAGCGCGCTGCCCTGACTGCCGGCCACATCCGGAAATTTCAGCTCGCCCGCCAGCGGCCCTGCCGTTACTGCCGCCGGCCGCAAAACTCCTGCCACCGATAGATGTTGTTCTGAAGCCTGACAGACTCCAATCGAACCCCTCCCCCTTTCCCCTCTTTCCCGGGCTGATTTTGTCGCCGTCGCGGGGAGCTCCGGTTCTGTCTGCGCCATGGCCGAGCTGGGCGAGCTATGGCTGCGAGCGAGCACCCACTTGGAGAAGATGGGGTGCCAGGGAACTGCACGCATGCACGCACAGAAGACTAGGGTCGCTGCCTGCCCCTGCCGGTGTGCGGGCTTGTGGGGAAGGGTCTTGGGGCCGCGGACCTTGCTGAGAACTTGTCCAAAGGCTCCGCAAGGTCGCACGTGTGCTTGTGATGACGAGCAGAGGCCCCAGGGCTCGCTGGATGGCGCCAATTTGGCCGCGGCAGCAGGCAATCCGAGGTAGAGGTTGAGGTCGCGTCGACATTTTTTTGGTAACCTATTTAGTGACAGCTTTTGGAGTTGGACATTTTTTGGTGCCCTAAATTTTCCCAAATACTTATCAGTGCAGCTGCGCTAATTGGGCTTTCCGAGCGCACATGCTATG
This sequence comes from Triticum aestivum, assembly GCF_018294505.1. Classification (NCBI taxonomy): domain Eukaryota; kingdom Viridiplantae; phylum Streptophyta; class Magnoliopsida; order Poales; family Poaceae; genus Triticum; species Triticum aestivum. The sequence continues at coordinate 63,915,037 of NC_057814.1, read as the reverse complement.
CGACAAAAAAACTCACATTGCATCTGAGCAGACCTACCATAAAGAATGTGTGTGTCGTCATTACAGTAAAAAAAGGAAACTATCTGGTCCTCGTCCCATCCGAACACAAGTCAAGAAAGAAAAAATACATGCATTTATTTGGGTTTTACAAAATTTAAAAAGCCATAACTTTTGGTTCGAGTATCGGAATTTAGATTCGTTTTCACCATTGGGTTTTTCACGGCGAGTTCTTCAAAACTAGATCTCATATGGGTATATTTCGACGAACTTTTTTTCTGAGCAACTTTGGGTGCTGTAGAGGCAAGTTTAGTGTTATAGGAAAGCAACGTCTTCTTAGTTTGCCTACTATAATTTCCTATCAAGGAGAAGTCCTTAATAAGTTGCCTCTCATGACCATGATGTTCACTAAATTCACATATAAGTTGTCTACCACACAATTGAGTATGCCAACACTATGTTTCAGAATACATGCAGTATGAGCTACACCGACAGACAACTTGTCCTAGTATCGTAGCCAACTAATTAGCGATGACATGCAAACATGGCATCATTGTTAGGCAAGTAATTATCATTGTCAAGTTCTCGCGATTTGTTGGGACAGTTTCTTGGATTCGTTTTGAACAGGTTTTTGCATTCGTATTTTTTGTAATATAGTTGCTTTGTTTTGGTAGACGGTTGCTTGGATTATTTTGCTACAACAATTTTCATTTTGTGTTTTCTTTGTAATTGACTTGTTTTGGATTTTTGTTAGAATAGATAAGTTGCATGGGGAGGGGAGGGGGTAAGATAGTTGTCCACAAAGGCTATTCAAGTTGGTCATACGTTTTTTCTGTCTAAAGTAGACAATCTAAGTAGGAATGCTAGGGACAGTTGCTTGGTTTTGCTAGGACAATTTTTTTCATAGTTGTTATTTAGTAATGCAGTTGCTTGGATTGGATAGTACAGCTGCTTAGTTTTGTAGGATAATTGCTCGGTTATGCTAGAATAATTGTGCATTGCTGTTTGGTAATACATTTGCTTGGTTTTGGTATAAACAATTTTGCATTGTGTTTTGGTATTGCAATTGCTTGGATTTGCTAGGACAGTTGCTTGAATTTTTTTCTAGGAATAGTGGCTTTGGATCTTGCTAGAAAGTTGTGTGGATTTCTGCTAGGGGGGGGGGGCAGTTGCTTAGTGTTTGCTAGAACAATTGCTATACACAGATGTATATAGTTGCATACACACACAAGATGAGTTGGACTTGCACACATTTTCTTGATTTTCTCATTTTACACAAACCAACCAATAGGAAACACACATGAGTTGCTTGTTGAATGCATTGGAATTGCGCGAAAACACCCCAAAATTGCTATTTTTTATGTGATACTCAAGTGCATAACGATCTGAAAGTTATTGTCCTTGTTTTGCCTCCAATAGCCCCATCAATGATAAACTTAGACTTTTCCATATGTAGCACTAAAGGTGCCTCATGTTGTGTGCGATTTTCTCATTTTTTTTACACAAACCAACCTAATAGGCTGTCCTACTGGGAAAAAATGAAGTTGCTTTTCTATAGCACTAAAGTTGCCTCCATCGTACCCAAAGTTGCCTCAAAAAAAGTTTAACGAAACATATCTATGTGAGATCTAGTTTCGAAGAACTCTTCGCGAGAAAGCCAACTGTGAGAACGAAATTGAATTTCGACACTTAAATCAGAAGTTACAGTTTTTTAAACTTTTTGGATCCCCAAATAAATGCACGCGAGGACATGGTTTCTTTTTTAGTGAACTACGGTCGTGCGCGTCAGCTGCTCTTTTCCATATTTAGATGAGCGCTAGTTCCTACCTGTGGGCGCTCGGGCGCCCGCTAGCCATGTCCACAAATTTTAGTCCAAGAACTTTTGGTGCCCTATTATAACCCAAGGAATTAAGAACCCCTGTCATGTGGGCTGAAAATTGTGTGCAATTTTCCTTTAGCTTTGTTCCGTGGATTCCGAAAGTATACAACTATCATAGCTCATGTACCCAACAAGGAAAATAATTAAAAAAATAAGGTCCTATACATAGTTTGATTTTTTCCGTGGTAAAAAAAGCGCCACCCCCTAAATTATGCTATTCTATAGCGCGCTATTAGCAAGACATTGTACACTGATATATTTAGCGAGACAATTCTCTACATGCCGTAGCGTGCTATTAGCAGTGTTATAGAGCATGCTATCACTAATAATGCGGCACATGTTTTAATGAGTTTCTGTGAGTTGGCTCATGTACTCATACAACTAAGTATTTTTCTATTGATACCGTGTTTAGGGCTTTCTATTGAAATGCATTCCTGCCAAATGAAGCTAGTAACCAATAAGCTTATCTGACACTCCATAATGCTGAATCTCAACTTCCCACCATTATTGAGCAATATATACGTGAGGGTTCAGAAGAATAAAGCTTTTTACAGAGGAATGAATCCGCACTTAATAGCTATGGGCCAGACCTTTGCGGTGCCCATCATATCATCTCCGCACTCATGGAGAGGCTCCAACCTTCTAGTGCATGTACAACTCCAGCAATGTGCCATGCCCTCATCACCCTCTTTGAAGCCAATTCTATTCATAAAGCGAGTAGCAACACATGTCAGTGTCTATCAGATTATGGACATCAAATCATCCTATTTCGCTTTTCTGGAGATTTCCAGAATCAGCTAATAATGAGAATATATTGCTAGTATGCCTCACTAGTGTGGATGTTCCGCATTGCCTTTGGGATCTTCTCATTGCAGGGTTACTCATGTATGTGCAATCCTTGTGTGCCTTCTTAAGGAGAAACTGTGATGTAAATTGCCCCCATTTGTTGCTTATCATCTATGATATCGCCTATCCAGGTCTGTAGCAGTGAAGAAGTAATCATTGAATATATTGTTTCTCAGAGTGTTTGTTCCTACAATATATATGCTAGCCACATAGGTTTACATTGTAATTTCATGACATTTGCTGGTCGATGACACTATAGCATAATATGTGCTACTGTTTTCCATCAACAAAACATTGGATGTATTATTTTCGCAAGGTTTATAGAAGCATTCACGATCCTTCCCAATATCTCTAGTAGTACTATACCCCACTGACAATATCTGCACCCTAGAAAGTTTCTTGAGTGTTTTCATTCAGTAACTTTTACCTGAGGTATTTCATCACTGCAGAATTTCAGATAGGCAGTGCTGCTCTCTGCAACTTGTAGTTTGAGAATTTCATATTTCTTCTTTTGGTTCATGATTACCTACACAAAATTGCGTATATTTATAGTCATCCTTTTCAAGAAATGAGACCAATTCATATAAACAGCGAGCAACTATGCGAAATCAACAAAGTAGCAAGGTGATAGGTACCTGGACACCTCTCTCGCATAAAGCTGTAGTTGTGGCATGTACTACCTTAGAACCGCCTCCACTGAGAAACACCCACTTTGTATCTAAACGGATGCTCTTGAGAATAACTGTTGTTGCTATGCCACTTCCATCAACAAGTCGAACTCTAAATTTTGAATACTTTTGTGTAAATAATTCACCACTTCCATTGAGTTATTTTTCCTGGGACCAAGAATATGAGGGTTAATATTTTGCGCTAACCATTTTTGTGCAAAGAGTGCATCTGACTCTTGTATTTCTTCTAGTAAAAACCGTATTAGTTCCACTAGCTTGTCCGAGTAATCGAAAGGTTGTCCTTAGATAGTTTTTTGCCAACATTTCTGAATGTTTTTTGACCCGATCAGAAGCTAAGTGTCAAGTGAAAGAAAGTATAAAGAGTGAGTTAAGCGTGTGGTTTTAAATTTAACTTTCAGAAATATTTCAGCACCTACCAGAATTACTGAACTTCAGTGATTTCGGTTTGCATTCCGGCCAAAGGACCAAGACGTTCACTTAAAATTAAAAAAAAATGAAAATTTTGAAAAATATTTGTATTCTTGTGTATAAGTGAAATGACTGGAATATTTTGGCCGAAAGGTAAAGATATTGCTGTCCACTGAAATTATTAATATTCATTGAAATTCATCAAAATCTCACTGAAAGTGAAAACGATGGTGGGTAAGCAAGAAGAGTTTTGTCAACATGCATGATTTAGGAATCCAAGCCTGAGCATTTTGACCCCTATTCCATCCGCATCTAATATTGCCTGCTCAATTAACCTGTTGATGGATTCCCTCTCCATAATCAGGCCATACAACACTAGGAGGAAATCCTATCAGTTTCCATACTATGAAGGTACACGATTCAAGCAACTTGGAAAATCCATTACCTGGAAGTTGTATTGTGGTATCACCCATGTTTCCATCTTGTTCTTCTTCAGCTCGAGACTTTGTTATATGAATTATTCAAAAATAGAACATGTAATCCAATGAGAGTATCCATTACGCATATTAATTCTTTTGTTACATGAATTGTTCAAAAATTTGGGCCCTATTTTAGTTTTTCGCCCGGAGCCCCGAATTTGAGAAGATGGCCCTGGCATGTTCCATGTAATAATCATATGAAAACTGGAACTTACGTAGACAACATTTCTTCACTTTTACAGAACTAAGCAAAGTCACGGATTACATGCTTATTACATATTTCACGGAGACATACGATTCACCTTACATGAGCACATCTTATTCTTGCTTTTCATGTCTGCTAGTGATACTGTTTACTTCATACATGACAACTGCATGTTTATTCGGAAAGCCATGATCATTGCTAGCCTGCTAGACATTTAGGTGAAATGTAGTTTAGGAAGCATGAGCATATTCATCTGAAGGGATGGTCCTCGTGGAGATGAGGTCGAATGACATGCCGTTTTCCTCGAGGCGCTTCTGGAGATCCGTGGGGCCGAAGACGATGCCGGGCGTGTACACCCCGCCTTTCGGCAGATTGGCTCGCTGGCTCAGCAGGATGAGGGCGCACTGGACGAGGACGATCGATGTCGTGATGTACCCGATCTCTGGCCCCGAAACTCTGGTGACGATCTCCTTGTCTAGCTTGCTTCCACACTCTGATGCGTGCTCCGAATCGATGTAGCCACGGCCGACGAACCATGTTTTGAATGAGGCGTTGCTGACCTCCGCTTCTGTTGGTCCGGTCTTTCTGAAAAACCCGAGGGAGAAGAACTCAGGGAATTTTAGCAAGAGAGACCTGCCGAAGGAGAAACCCGCAAGAATGCCGACGAAAATTGCAGTCGACAGGCACCACACAAGGCCCAGGATGGAACGACTGCCGATCTTCACACCGAAATGCGCAGGTTTGATAGAGGACCAGAACTCCTTCCTATGCTTCTCAAAATCTGAGGTTTCATCCGCACAAGGAAGGCCCTCGGGATGCTCTGTCACATTTGCTAGTGTTCTCTTCACAACCACTGTGTCAGCAGAAGGTAACTTCATGGCCCACAGTCCTAGTGCCTTGTCATGCTCAATCATCAAGGATCCTTTGGGAGGCGGAGGACCCGGAATCTGCACATAGAGAGAAATCTTAACGTCAAATGTGATAATTATCCAAAAAAAATATTTTGTCATAATTGCACACATTGGATTCAGGGATTCAGGGCTATAACAAATGTGGTGGACATTTTTTGCAAGGATTTCTTAATTATGAATAATTACATAACTTTAAAAGATATTGAAGATTCTATATGCCATGCCCAATCTAGCACAACAAAGACAAGAACAGTTAAAAATATCAGACCTAACTTGAATTCAGAACACCGCCAAGCCATTTTTCTTTGTCTACACAAAGCATTTTCCAACACTACCCCCTCTTACTTTCGTCGGGGTTACTAAGATGAAAATATCCAATAACCTATCAAGATGCCCGTGCATTGCCACGTGACCATTGGCTTGGAGGTGGTGAAATAATGTTAGTGTTCTTTATGACCGTTGTGTGATTTACGATTAGAAAATTTAGCAAAAATACGGTGAGAGATATGCAGCGTTAGAGAATTTTAAATGACTATAGTAGATTGGGAAGAGATCTAAAACCAAGATCGATTTTTAGTTGAAGTCACATTTTATCTTTGTTATTTGTGCCTTTTACAAAAAAAAGTGGGTCTCACATAAAAGTAGTGTATATGTTTCTTTCTGATAGATGTCACATACTACCTCCGTCCTGGTTTATTAGCCCCCCACGTATTTTGAGTCAAACTTTGACCTTTGATTTAACTATAAAAAATAAGTTATATACCATAAAAAAGTATCATTGAAAACCTCTTTCAAATATGAATCCAACAACTTAAGTTTTGTGACATACAACTTCTATTTCATTAAGCAAACCTGCGGTCAAAGTTGGGCACAAAATACGAAAGGGACTAATAAACCCGAATGGAGGTAGTATGAGTAAAGTACATTTGTTTATATGCCTCTTGGAAGGTTGCTAATTCCATATTTGGGGATACGTGTATTTATTTATTTATTTGAAAAGGATGTTGGACCCATATGTGGACTCACCACCAACTCCAATCTTTATACGTAGGAAAGATATCTGGTAACACCACATTGATGTTTATTTCCCAATACCTTTTAGCCTTTTGCTCCATTCAATATACAAGTTGGGATTTTCTGAATGGCAAATGTTTTTAAGATATCAACTGCATCTTGATCAGGAATATGATCACAAAGGATACTGCCATACAACTTAACGAAGAAAATGCTCATGCTTAGGGCGCTTAGTCATAAAACTTCAGTTTTAGTAAGTTTTAGACAATGAAGGATGCAACTTGAATAGTGACAGCTGACAAAACACACCAACCAATACTATTATCAGCACACATAGTACATACATCCTTGTATATGGTCCAAATTGGCACTTCGGAAGAAACTCCAAATGTTCTGAGAGACGGATAACTGGATTTTATAATATAGAAAGTTCCAGTTTTATGGTAACTAACAGAACAACACTGGCATACCTGGGACGGGACTTCCTGTCTATTCTAACTCGAGCTAAACTAATTTCATCATGAGGAAATGTAGCACACCCGACTATACTTTAGTTGAAATTCAATAGGCAGATTAAGGAAATTCCGCATCCACTTGAGGACACATTTTTTTTTAGGTAATCCATCATCCATTTGGGAGGTGATCATAAATTACATATTTGGCATGACCGTTGGGTAGCACGAGAACCTACTGGTGGCCTGAAATCCATTAAAGGGGAAGGAGAGTTTGTTGAATTACCAGAGAGAGAGAGAGAGAGAGAGAGAGAGAGAAGGGGGGGAGACGGAGGGAGGGGGAGAGAGAAGGTTGATGCTGACCTGTGGCCCCACCTATAATAACGGTTAACTTAATGGTCAAACTAAACGGCGTTAACTTTCCTGCCACATCAGCCCTGGCGCGTGGGTCCCGCCTGTCATAAACACGTTTAAATCGTCTAAAACGGTCATCAAATAGTGCCTTGCAACGATATTAGCTTAAAGTTGTAATTGTTTGCTGACGTTTTCAAAATGGTAGTTCAGTGGGACACCAACAAGTAAACTGTTAGTTTTATGTTAAATACTCATTAAAGGGAGATGCAGTTTCAAACGGATCTCAGAGTTGCTAGACTTCAATGGTTGCTAGGATATGAACAAACTTCGGATGTTCTTCTTACCAACGGATATTCATGAGATATGCAACATCAGGCCCTCATTCCATCTTGGTGAGGATTTTTTAGCCTGGGCCCGTGAAAAAACCGTTGTATTCTCAGTTCAGAGTCTCAGTCAGATTTTTGTCGAGCTACCTAGCTACTCCTCAGTTGATCGAGGCTAAGAGCATCTCCAGCCGCGCCCCCAACAGGCCCTCCCCAGGAGTTTCTGCCGCGCCGGCGCCCAAAAAACGGCCCAGTCGCGCCTCCAGCAGCCCGTTTTTCGCCGGCTCGGGCCGAAACTGGTGCCGACGGACCCGAGCCAAACCCGGCGCGCTGGGGCGCCTGGGGGCGCCGGCACAAGCGAAAAGGGGCGTGGGGCCGCTCTGTCGGCGAGTCGAGCGCCTCTTCCCGCCGTTTCTTCCCGATTTTCCCCATTTCCCTCCCATTTTCTCCATTCCTCCTGGCAATCTCCCTCCCGCTCGCCTCCCAGCCATCGCCATGCCGCCGAAGAAGTACGTGATCCCCCGCGCTGCGACCACCGCGACCGCCTCCGTCACCCAGCCGAAGCAGAGGAAGGCGAGGGCGCCGTCGCCCAGGCCACCGGGCATGACAAAGGCCGAGTGGAGGGCGGAAGTTAAGCGACGGGAGGCTGTCACTGCCGACCGGCGGAACAGGGCAATCGCCAAGAAGGCCCGTGACAACGCGGCGCGTGCCGCTGTGGCGGCGGCGGACCAAGCCGAGGCCGAGGCGACTCGCGTGAGGATGATGAACCCACCCGGCGGCCACGCCCAGTACGCACCGTGGAGCCAGCAAAGCGTCGGCTCTCCGTCCGGCTTCTCGTCATCGCCGCAGCCATGGGGATGCACGCCGTCGCCGGGCTACGCCGACGGGGACGCGCACGGTGTGTTCAACCCCAACATCACCTTCCCCCATGGACACCCGGCCCAGCGCACGCCCTCGCCCGCCTTCGCCGGCGTGCAGTACCCGCCATACACCTACTCGCCGCAGGCGTACGCGTGCTCCCCAACGCCCCCTCTCCGCCGTGGCGCGCTGCCCTTCTCGCAAGCTTCTACGTCGCACCTCGGCGACACCGATGAGACCGACGCTGACATGGACGACATCATCGCGGCAGGCTCGGCCGTGGCCGCCGCGTCCCCCGGGTTCGCTACCCTGGAAGACACGGTGGATCTCAGCGGCGGCATGGATGGCGAGCTCGGCTACGTCTACGGTGAGGAGGAGGAGGAGGAGGAGGACGTGGAGGAGGACGAGCCGGCGACTGTTCCGGCGAGGAGGCGCAAGAAGAAGAAGGGGGCGTCCAGGTCCGGCGAGCCGGGCATCAAGTGGGCGTCCAAGGAGCAGGAATGCCTCGCCGAAGCGTGGAAAGTCTTTCTCTTCACCGTGTGCGCCCGCCAACTGTTCGTTCCTCCGTGCAGCTGGTGCGCATGTTTGCCTTGTATCACCAGGGCAACGCCGACCAAGAGTTCAAGGACCTCCACGTTTACAAGCGCATTGACAAGTGCGAGAAGTGGGCGGAAGTCCGGCGCACCCTCGACAAGGCCAAGGAGACCTACAAGCCGGACGCGCCGACGCCGGGCGCGTCAGAGGGGCGGCCGGACGGCAACAAAGGGGCCAAGAAGGGGAAACACGCTGACGCGGCTACCGCGCGAGTGCAGGAGTCCATCGAGCATTGCCTCGCCGATGCGCATGCCCGGGTCATCCTGCGTGAAGAGAAGACCGAGGCACGGTGGTCGGCGTTGATGACGAGCAGCTCCGTCAAGCTCGACCTACTCCGGACCAACGTCGCCGCGAAGAAGAGGAACACTGACCTGGCTTTCCTGTTGTGCGGGGCGGACATGCTCCAGAGCAACGATGAGGCTGTCAAGGCGTGGTACTTGACCGAGCGGGGCCTCATCCTGAACCAGCTGCCGTCGACGGCGCCTCCAACTCCCACGCCCACGCCGACGCCGCCGCCAAGCCCGAGCGATGATGCCTCCACGACTCCCCGCAGTACAGAAGCCACGCCGACGCCGCCCAGTACAGAAGAAGCTCCGACCCCGCCAAGCCTGCGTACGCCGACGCCGGAGGCCGACCTCGCCGTCTGATGTGCTGCACGCGCATTCATTCGATTGCCGAACTGTGGCCGCATGATCGCCGAATTTGTGGCGTCTATTTTGTGAGCAGGAATGACTACATTTGAATTTGCCGCGGGTTGGGGGGCGGCGCCTGGGGGCGTTACTGGGAGCTAGGTCGCCTCAGGGGCCGATCTAGCGCCGGTTCGCCCCCAGGCCGCTCTTTTTCGGCGCCCTTGGGGCTGAACGGCTGGAGATGCTCTAAGCCAGATGCCGACCATGTGAAAGGGAAATGGATAGCTACTACGTGCCGATCAGTTTTCCACACCTGGTCGCTCCACACCTGGTCGCGGCCTGGGACCTGGGAGGGTGAAGTTGAACATTGATGGCTCGTACATGAATGGTGATGGAGGAACATGTATGATTCTACGTGACCAGTCTGGTGCCCTTATTTTCTATTCTTCTAGTCAGCTCTTCGAGTGTTCAATGCTCTGGAAGCAGAATTATTAGCTACGCCCTTCATTAGGGATTATTTGTCAGAGAAATGAATATATCTAGATATATTTTAATTGTAGATACATACATTTTTATCCATTTCTACGATAAGTAATTCCTGACAAAGCGAGTATTTCAGAGGAACTTTTACTGGTGTTACAGTGGAGCACTTTGCCCGTGAACATTGAGTCCAATTGCTTGGAGGCAGTAGCAATGATTAAGAGCTCAATCAGCAATACATCAAGATATGCCTTCTTGGTAGTGGTGATCAAGAAGTTGATCGAAGAACATACTTCTTGTATTACTCACAGACGTCGTAGTTTTAATTTTGCTAGTCATTTTATGGTGAACTATGATAGATAGGTAGATCCAACAGTCGTACGGCTGTTTGGCTAGGAGTGGGTCCAGAGGACGTCAATGACAATGTCAGACGTGATTGTAATCCTAAACTTTGAGCAGTACAAGAATTGTTCTCGTAAATAAATAAAAGGAAATTCCGCATTACGTTAATAGGTGATCGATTTATTAGTTTCTATGATGGGTACCGTGTGGGGAAAAAAGTTTATATGATGGGTACTGTTAATTCCCTCATGAATCAAACCCCCGCAAAAGAAAAAATCCCTCATGAGTCATTACCATCTCAACAGATTGCTATTTTAAACTAAGGTTTTTATAGTATCTGTAAAATAAGTAAATCATCAATTTGAAAAGTGAAATGTAAGAACATTAGTAACTCACACTGGGCTTCGCGGGCCTCGGCCGGGATCGGCGCAGCGCTTGCAGCTGGCTGGTGTTGGCCACCCCGAGAACGGCCGACTCAAACGTGGCGAAGTTCCCGACGATCTTTCTGTCCGACGACTCCAGGTTGACATACGCGACCACGCTCACCGGCGCTGACGGCGGCGTCCACTGCCTGGAGTGGAACAAGAACCCCAGGTCCGCGACGGTGGAGGCAAAACCGCACGCGGAGACAATCAGCGACCCGTTCTTGGCGGCGACCTCGTGGAGGTCGGCCTCGACGCGTTCCATGAACTCGGGCTCGCCGGAGATGTCGAGGCAGTGGGCCCCTGCTTCCGCGCAGGCCGCGGCCACCTGGCGGCCGTGGAGGCGGAAGGGCCCCGCGCAGGAGAGCAGGACGCGCGCCCGCGCGGTGACCACGGCGAGAGAGGCTGGGTCGGAGGTATCGGCGACGAGGATGGGGACGTCGGGCACGGGCCCCGGCGAGGCGGCCCAGCTGAGCGCGGCGGCGACGCGTTCCCGGCTGCGGCCGGCAAGCGCGAGGGTGCGGAGCGGGGAGGCGTTGGGGGGCAGGAACTTGAGGGCCTCGCGGATGACGTACTTGCCGGTAAAGCCCGATGCTCCGAAGATGACGACGTCGAACACCTCCGGCCCTGGCATTGGCGCAGACATGGAGTGGGGTTGGGTTCTCAGACGGGAGACTCGGGTGCGGTGCGTTGGATTGGTACGACTGCGAGGTGGCTTCCCCTGCTCGGTTCGACCGCTTTTTACGTTGCTGTGGGAGTACCGGGAGTGACGCGGTCACGTTTTCACGCCTGATCCCAGCATTTTGTTGTGCTTCCTTACCGAGTGCGAGTAGGTGGCTGTTCGCTGTTGGCAATTCGCGTAAGTCCGTAGCACGCACACCAAGTTTTTTGTTTTTGTTTTTAAGCTAACCCTATATATAAAAGCACCTTTAATATACTGAGCCAATACAATATCTTGAAATTGACGAAGTGATTACAGTCGTCTTGTAATCGACGGCATGTTCGAAATATTGAGCAGCACAACCTCTTAAAATTGATGAAGTCATTACAGACGCCTCGTAGTCGATGAGAACATCTTCCCCTAGTGAACGAACATCACTAAAAAGTGTAAAATAAATCTTAAAAAAAGCGAGCACCAGTGACAAGTCTTAGACTTAAACCCTAATAGACTGGGTCTATAAAAAACAAAAACAAAAAGAAAACTAACCATCTAAGCTATGTTCGTTGCCCCTCGAGTGAGGGAGTTTGTACCCCGTGCATTGGTTATGTGACATCGAATGGAGAGGTTGTGGTTTTAGGAAGCACTAGTTATCTCTACTTCTAATGTCAGAGTTGGTGAATAGACTCCACGGTTTATTTTCGTCCCACCATTTTGAACCTTTTTTTCGCTAGTTTTTTTGTCCCCTCCCACCCCCACTGGTTTATTTTCGTGTCAACCTCTCACACAACGAAAAAAATCTGAACGGATCAGAGCTTTCCATGCTGGCGTAAATTATTTACTAATGTTTTTAGTGAGAAAATCAATCACGATCAATCTCTCGAACACGGACGGGAACGAGCCTCCCCTCGATCTATTCGCTACATCCATCGTCCTCCTCCCCACTTCCATCTTCCTCCTGCTCCACGATCCCCCCAAGCTCGCCGCCGACCTCCTCTTCCACGATCCCCCCAAGCCCGCCGCCGGCCTCCACTCCCCACGACCCCCCCCCCCCCCCCCCCCCCCGAACTCGCCGCCAAACACCGGCTCCCAAGCCTTGAAAAAAAACACCAACTGCAATCGCAGGGCCGAACTGGCGGCACACTAGGGTTAGCGCCGGCGCCGTTCGCAGCACCACCCGCCCATCGCCCCCCGGGACGGCTGCTAGTTCTGGCGCTTTGCCACCGTGATGCCCACTAGATCTCGCGCATGCCGTTTGTTCCTCCGCATCTGCCACTTCGGTGCAACCACTCCGCCATCCATAAAGAACGTGAAGGCAAGGCTCCATTCAAGGGAGCATGTCTAGCGACTAGACCGTCTACGTGGACGAAATCTTGAGCCTCGAAGAGCAGATGCTCCGCAAGACAAGCGTGGTTGCAGGCGACTGTTACACGTGTCGAGTCTGCTGACGAGATTTCTGTCTCTTAAGGTGAGCATGAGGCCACGACAAGGTAAACCCTACTGTACAGCGAGTACGAACAATTAGGCACCAGTATGATGTTTCAATGATGGGCATGCCCACATTTTTATTATTATTTTCCGTTTGGTTGAGCACAATTGTATATTGCTAAAAGGGAATATTTCAATCTGGTTTGTTAATGCACACAACGCAAGGATACTTCAAATAAATGCAAGTATCTTCCATATGAAGGTCATCGGGCATTTGTAAGAGAAGAATGATGCAGATATAATCTCAGTTAAGGTCACTGGAGTTCGTCAAACAATTATTAATAGGTAAATGATCTCAGTTATACGTTGTTTGTTTTTCCTTCTCATGTGGATGCTTCATGATGTAAACTATGCAGTGTACTTGGAGACAGTCACCAAGGCATTTTCTGTACAAACTAATCTAAGCTTTTTCTTCTCAAGTAGCTGTTTTATTTTGCTAATTGCTCTGCGACTCTATGTATAGCCGCTAAACAGAAGTCCTTTGATGTCAGATGCAAAGTTGATGAAGTTTTTTTCTACTCCCTTCATTTACTTATACAAGGCCACTATGAAATATACATTTTACATCAATACATGGCCACCAACAGTAATCGAGGAAAGAATTAATGATATTTCCTCGTACTAGCATCCTATTTAATATCTGCATGCATGCAGTTATAATGACACTAGATACTTTCTCCATTCAGTTTCCTTGCATGCATGTTGCGTATTAATGATCCCGGTAAACGAAAGGAAAATTTGGCTTGCCAAGTATGCATTAAATTTTTAACTTTGTACCTGTAATTTGAGTTTATGGCCTTGTATATAAAAATGGAGGCAGTATGTCAGATGCCCTTGTTTAGTGGGACGCTATGCGGGTTTTTGGTGAATGGTGCCGCCGCTGCAGCTCATTGGGTCTACCTCGACATTCAGCTATGAATGGGCGTGGAAAGGTTTGGCACTTCAAACTGTTATCAACTAATCATTGAAGCCTGCTTGGAAATTATATAGAAGTTTAATTTGTAGTGGAGTTATCAGTTCTCCTTTGATAAATGTACAATGTGAAGGCAAATAATCTTTTTGTATGTTTATGTTACAATACAGCTGGTCAAAACCCATGTGGATGTTGCATCTCTCTCTCTCTCTCTCTCTCTCTCTCTCTCTCTCTCACACACACACACACACACACACACACACACACACACACACACACACACCCGCGCGCGCGTGCACGCGGACACACATGCAAACACATACGCGCGTGATCAGGCAATAGAGGGCCCTGCCTCCGGATGCCCACTTGGTTGATTCCGAATGCAATATTTCATACTTTTTTTTTGCTCTTATAAGTGGTGTATGCATAACCCAAATTAAGGGCTATCCAATTGAGCTTTCATCAATTGTGAGCCAATTGCTTGCTTATTTGACATCTTCGATAGTATGCTCTAAATTACATTTTTTGGTATACTGTGTAAGAGAGATGATGTTGAATTTCATTTATCTTCCTCGATCATATTGAATGGATATATGGCCAATTGATTTATCATTGAATCGGACAAGTGAAAATGAATAGAAACTATCGGAACAACGAATTTAGTTAGTTATTTGCACAAACAATTGATTCTTATGTTGTAAGTTTTGCTATAACAATGGGTAAGAAAATAAATTATATTCCAACTGCCAGGTAGGTAGGACCATCCTATTTAATCGAATGACTAATTTTATTCTTCATGTTCGTCTAGAAGCTAGGATAATTTTAATGTGAATTTTTCAAAGGCATCCAGTGTTTGATGTAGTGTAATTTAATATACCAGCGATGATGGTATTGGATCTGCGAAGAAAATATATACATATTTCCTAATTGCATCTTTTAATCAGGAGCTCAGGACCAACCTTTAGGCAGGAAAAAGTGGGACGATCTTCAGTAAGCCCAGGTCCAGGTCCAGGTCTGCTGACGAGATTTCTGTCTCTTAAGGTGAGCGTGAGGCCACGACAAGGTAAACCCTACTGTACAGCGAGTACGAACAATTAGGCACCAATATAATGTTTCAATGATGGGCATGCCCACATTTTTATTATTATTTTCCGTTTGGTTGAGCACAATTGTATATTGCTAAAAGGGAATATTTCAATCTGGTTTGTTAATGCACACAACGCAAGGATACTTCAAACAAATGCAAGTATCTTCCACATGAAGGTCATCGGGCATTTGTAAGAGAAGAATGATGCAGATATAATCTCAGTTAAGGTCACTGGAGTTCGTCAAACAATTATTAATAGGTAAATGATCTCAGTTATACGTTTGTTTGTTTTTCCTTCTCATGTGGATGCTTCATGATGTAAACTATGCAGTGTACTTGGAGACAGTCACCAAGGCATTTTCTGTACAAACTAATCTAAGCTTTTTCTTCTCAAGTAGCTGTTTTATTTTGCTAATTGCTCTGCGACTCTATGTATAGCCGCTAAACAGAAGTCCTTTGATGTCAGATGCAAAGTTGATGAAGTTTTTTTCTACTCCCTTCATTTACTTATACAAGGCCACTATGAAATATACATTTTACATCAATACATGGCCACCAACAGTAATCGAGGAAAGAATTAATGATATTTCCTCGTACTAGCATCCTATTTAATACCTGCATGCATGCAGTTATAATGACACTAGATACTTCCTCCATTCAGTTTCCTTGCATGCATGTTGCGTATTAATGATCCCGGTAAACGAAAGGAAAATTTGGCTTGCCAAGTATGCATTAAATTTTTAACTTTGTACCTGTAATTTGAGTTTATGGCCTTGTATATAAAAATGGAGGCAGTATGTCAGATGCCCTTGTTTAGTGGGACGCTATGCGGGTTTTTGGTGAATGGTGCCGCCGCTGCAGCTCATTGGGTCTACCTCGACATTCAGCTATGAATGGGCGTGGAAAGGTTTGGCACTTCAAACTGTTATCAACTAATCATTGAAGCCTGCTTGGAAATTATATAGAAGTTTAATTTGTAGTGGAGTTATCAGTTCTCCTTTGATAAATGTACAATGTGAAGGCAAATAATCTTTTTGTATGTTTATGTTACATTACAGCTGGTCAAAACCCATGTGGATGTTGCATCTCTCTCTCTCTCTCTCTCTCTCTCTCTCTCTCTCTCTCTCACACACACACACACACACACACACACACACACACACACACACACACCCGCGCGCGCGCGTGCACGCGGACACACATGCAAACACATACGCGCGTGATCAGGCAATAGAGGGCCCTGCCTCTGAATGCCCACTTGGTTGATTCCGAATGCAATATTTCATACTTTTTTTTGCTCTTATAAGTGGTGTATGCATAACCCAAATTAAGGGCTATCCAATTGAGCTTTCATCAATTGTGAGCCAATTGCTTGCTTATTTGACATCTTCGATAGTATGCTCTAAATTACATTTTTTGGTATACTGTGTAAGAGAGATGATGTTGAATTTCATTTATCTTCCTCGATCATATTGAATGGATATATGGCCAATTGATTTATCATTGAATCGGACAAGTGAAAATGAATAGAAACTATCGGAACAACGAATTTAGTTAGTTATTTGCACAAACAATTGATTCTTATGTTGTAAGTTTTGCTATAACAATGGGTAAGAAAATAAATTATATTCCAACTGCCAGGTAGGTAGGACCATCCTATTTAATCGAATGACTAATTTTATTCTTCATGTTCGTCTAGAAGCTAGGATAATTTTAATGTGAATTTTTCAAAGGCATCCAGTGTTTGATGTAGTGTAATTTAATATACCAGCGATGATGGTATTGGATCTGCGAAGAAAATATATACATATTTCCTAATTGCATCTTTTAATCAGGAGCTCATGACCAACCTTTAGGCAGGAAAAAGTGGGACGATCTTCAGTAAGCTACAATGTTCATGTCTTCTTATATCATTTGACTGATGTGTTCTTGTATAATTCTTCTACTTTCGGAGCTATTACTGTGATTATTTTGACCTCATGTCTTCTTATATCATTTGACCTTATTTAGATATTACTGATTGTTAATCCAGCAAGGTCTTCAATTTTTTTTGCTTTGTCCATTCAAAATTTTGTTCTTCAAGCAACATTCATGGTTTAAGCTTTGATTTGAAAAACCACTTTCAATGTTATAGGAGGGACAAAGAGAAACAACAAGTCACAGTAGATATTGTGTAGTAGCAACATTAATGATCGGCTAATGTTATAGGGTCTTTTCTTCTTTCTTTAATGTCTGCATGACCAATGTGTGTTTTTAATGATCAAACATGCACATGTCACATTAAGAGGTTGAGAGTAGCTCAAAAGATATGCATACATCCTCTACCTTTTCCCTAATGAAATATTTCTAAAACCATAGTAGATGTCAGGTGTAAATTCCATGAACTGTTGGTTTTTGTAATTATTTCCTGAAACTTTCGTTGTAGGGTTCTAGGATTGGTGAATAAGCGGGGTTGTTTTCTTTCTTTAGTATTTGCATGATCATACCTGGACATGTCACATTAAGATTGAATATATTGTAAATTTTCTAACTATTTCTTCTTATTTGCTTGAGGAAAAACTAACAGGAATATTTTTCTCAGAAATCCCAAGGAAGTAATTGTTCAAACTGTGTTGGTAAAATAACATACATTTTTGCTATATGTATATTAAATTTCAGGAGATGCAGATTTTCTTGTTATCTTATATATGTTCCTTTTCTTTTTTTTCTTCTTGTGAAAAAAATGAGTTCAACAACAAAGGGGTCCTCATTCTGGCCCCCTTGGGTTGAAATGATTACTCCTTTAATTGATCTAATGATTGTTAAATTTTTTATTTGGAAACACTTGGAAGCTTTCCTTTGTTTTGGTGTTATGAAGATCTTATGTTGCAGGAAGTTTTCACCAATGCCACAAAGATGTTGTTGCATCGACGTATAGGATAAGATGATATTAATAAGAATCTATCATCTACATTTTGCTTTCATCTCCAATTGGATTAGCAAAACATACATTTTGATGCTAGAGTGCATATGGCATAGGTATGTGTATTTGTTGGCAATGTTCATGTGTGAGAAAGCAAGGTCAATAAGATATCTAGCGAATTAGAGGTGGTATCATTTAAAGATAAAGCTCGTCTTGAGTGCTTTTTTTCATGTGGTTGTTGCATGGGATTCAAATAATTTACTTGGGACTTCATTCAGAAGTACAACTGGTAATCTGAGATTAATACTGAGATCAGACATCAGATACAATATAAAACTTTGTTGTACAGACAATCTATGATATCATGCAATTCTATGTGTGCTTAGAAATAAGGTTGGTATCTGCTACAATGTACATATAACTTAGTCATCGTAAAGAAACTTTATCTTACATATTGTTTCATTAGAAAATAATAACTAATATGTATTACAAATATCTAGGAAAATCTTTTCATTGTTTTGTACATATATTATCAGAAATGCCAAATAGCAGGTTGCTTCAAACCAGGGGAACTGGCTGGTTCATAGATGGTTGAAGGTTCAATCTTCAATGATGCTCAGGGAGCTAAAATGTGCCAAAGATAAATAATAACTCCCACAAAATCTCCCGTCATCAATACTATTTCTGTATCTTAGATATAAATCTCGTGGGAGTAAGTTTCCGCAATTGCATTATATAAATGTGGCCACCAGTTCAATGAGTAATCACATCATATCTTCTCCTCTCAATACTTTCTATTATCTTAAATACAATCAAATACGATTTTTATCTCAATACAGATGTGACTAATTGGATTCATTTGTTGGTAGGTTGTTCCGAGGCTCGTTTTGAACATACTATATGATGACAACATGTTAAATCACTATTGCAAACATATTAGTGCTCCACCTTTTCTGATTCAGCATGTCGCCTCATAGTCTCTGATTGCACTGATGGCCGGTGAAGAATTTACCATTGAAAGGTTTCGTTGGTTTTTGAGTAATTAAATTTTATTCATTGTTAAGGAAAAGAAGGGTGCAGGTAATTGCACCTATGTGTTAAGAGTGTTAGATCGTCACCATGTAACTTGAAGGACAAGCTTTCCTGAAAGGAGAACAATCCATGCCAATTAATACATATCGGGCAACCTTCAGAAGAGTATGATTTACATACCGGGACCGTCATTGTTGGTTCTTTTGTCGTAACCTTTTGTTCATGCCTATAACATTTTCTACGATCTTTTATAAGGAATCTACATTGTTTACACCATCCTATTGTTGAATGAACACTTATAGGCTAGGTATTATCCAGATGTGTGTGCACTCATTCCTTGCATGGACCTTTGTCATCTTTGTTTGCTAGATGATCAAATTTTTGAAGTAGGAGTATTTGAGAAACTTGGAAGTTTCTGCACAAGGCAAGTCGTCATTACCATTTAGTTTTCTTTTCAAGTTGGAATCAATTTGCAATTTTGGAGGTTTTAATTAAGAATAGTGTTGCTCCACAAATTTTGAAGGATGTACTGCGATGGATAAAATACCTATGCAAAGCCATTGTGTCGGCAGACGAGAAATGCAGAATTTGAGAGCTGCATAATGTATATCACTATATGTAGAGTAATTATTTGTAAATTTGCTTACATACTTTAGTAGATTCATGTGAGAAATGAATGGAGGTACCTAGAAAAGAATTGGGTTAGTACACCTTTAAAATAGCACCCAAGGTTGCACTCAATAATTCCAGTTTTTCAAATTGTAATGTTATTGTTGATACACATCGTTTTGTGCATACTTGCAATGATGTTCAAATTTGACTGTTCTGCGATAATCACCAATCACCACAGTTAATACACCACACATGATTCAGCTTGCAGAAACCAAACAGTGTACAGAGAAATCAGGTCACTTTGCAACTACTTTGTCTCAGTTTTGTCAGAAGTCAACAGAGTCTGTTAAAAAAAGAACCATGATCCTGCGGCGGTTGCCCAAACCTTTTTTTGTGGGGTAGTAATGTTTGGATGGGGGCATGTCCCTTCTTTTTATTCGTGATTTGGCCGCCTATAATCACATTATAATTTCTACTTGTGCTATGCAATACACACCTTACATAAAAACACATTATGTTTTGGAGATACTCCCTCTGTTGAGAATAATTATCACTACAACTTTCTTTATGAGGAGGACTTGTTGTGTCGCATGTTCAATAATAGGTAGAAGAAATGATACACATATAAAGGCATAGCATGTATGGTAAACTCCTAGCTCTACATGTACGAGGCCACTTTAATATTGTACTATATCACTACTAGGGAAAACCTTATACACAGAATATTACCACCAGCGCGCATTAAAACAAAGCGCTGCTGCTATCTAGCAGTAGCGCGTGCCGGCAAAATGCGCTGCTGAAATAAGTAGCAGTAGCGCGCCTGTACTAAGCCGTGCTACTGCTATAATTGCCACGACCTCACCGCCAAGCTAGTTATAGCGGTAGCGCCTTATTCCAAACAGCGCTACTGCTATTTATCTTAGCAGTAGCACCTTTTGATAATGCTCGCTACTGCTAAGTTTACTCCACTCCTTGCACCTAAATTTAGTCCCACGTCGCTCCGCGAACAGGGTTTCTACCACCTTAAATATGTTACTTCTCAAACTATCACAACCACGACACTTCGGCATTAAGCTCCAGGAGACCTTCGATGTTGAAACGGTACGCAATGACGACAAGTGTTTTTTTCATAATTAAGCACGACTTCTGCTACTTCAACGTGTAATTTTCGTCTTTTACAATTCGACTAGCTTATCCCATGCCATGCAAGACCCTATGTCTTGGAGAGGATGGATGTAGAAGATCATGAAAGTATGGAAACAAAGATAATTCACCTAAGGACCCATCATGGTATGGATCTTGATGTAAATCTAGACAATTCTTAGAGCGTTATCCATTTTGGTTGCCCGAATTGGGAAGCACTTTGCAAGATGTATGATTTTCATGAGGGTATGCTTGTCACCATGGATCTTGGCGATCCTGACATCGCCCAAGACAATATGGACATTTGGGTCCTTGTTGATACGCTTCCAATTCTACCGCCATGTGAGTTTCTCAAACATAGTTATTAAGTAATTTATATTGTTTATTTCAAAATAGTTGACAGCTTATTTTCATTGATAGCTTATTTTCATTCTTCAAAGAATGTGTGGAAGATGGTAGACAGAACCTACTATACCGATGGCTCAGAATTAACCTATCAGGAGAAAAAATCACCTAATCTCATTTATTACTGATCTTGAGAATTACAATATCTATTATCAAACTCCTCCACATTATGGTCAATACGTGCCACTAGTGCACGTGTTGAACTACGGTAACATCCATGGAGATGTCATGGTAAGATTTTTTACTATTACGACATCTGTGCATCTTTTGCATAAATTCTTTTAAAACTCAACTACATTGCTAACTACGAAGTTATTAATATGTTTTTCAATAGAAAATCCCAAAGGATTGTGTGCCTCATATGATGTTTCCGAATGGTCGCCTTGATGTTTTGAACTTACGGCCAGGTCATCCGATGAATCACTCTTGTTCATACTGGATTTCTAAAACCGATGGAGACATGGCAATCAAATATTGGAAAAAATGTATGGTCAATCGTAGGCAGCTAATTGGAAGCAATATTGTGCGAAGCGCAGGAATTGGAGACAGGATAATCTCCATTCTGCATAATGAAGAGTCGGGGCCTATCTTGTTTTATGTTATTTTACCTAAGAGAAGGTAGTAGGTCCTATAAAAGAGGAGTAGGTCTTAGGTACAATGTGTTATTATGTGCTACAATGTGTTAGCTAGACTTGATGATGATGATCATGAGGAGTTGTTATATGACAATGATGATTATGAGGAGTTGTTATATGACAATGATGTATTATGATGATAAGTTGTTAATGAGATGATGATAATGATGATGATATGATGATTATGATGTAAAAACAATCTCTAAATTGCTACTGTATGAAAACTTGTATAATGGTGTATGAATATGACATAAAAAGAAAAAGAAAATAGAATATGCAATAATAGTAGTAGCAATAATAGTAGTAGCGCGGGCACAAAGGCGCGCTGCTAGAAATTACCAGTAGTGTTTTCTACAAAACGCGCTACTACTAAGTACGTATAGCAGTAGCGTGTGTAAGCCCGCGCTACTGCTAAACTTTAGCTGTAGCGCCGTATCAGTAGCGCGGCACCCCGCGCTACTGATAGGCCAAAAACCCGCGCTACTGCTAGGCTTTTCCCTAGTAGTGTATTATCAATAAAAAACAAGAAATGCTCCCTTTGTGAAGCTATAAAGTCTTATTTTTCTTTAGAGAGTGGGTACATCCTACATTTGGATGGAATAGTTCTCTTACGAATAAGTTAGTAAAGAAACATAGACAATCAAGACCGACGAGAGCTACTTGAGGGGGAATGTTGCCATGTATTGCCGATGTGAAATTTAAGGAGGGGGGCATTTTAGTCAATTAGGTTGTTGTACGTTGTTGCGTGTATGTTGATTGTTGCTTTATCATATATAAAAATAGGGTGAGAGTGTTTTCTTAGTAAATTCATTTGTTGGCCCGTGGCAACGCACAGTCTACTAGTGATATATAGTTATGGAATGGTAAATATTTATTTGCAAGGAAGACATTATTTGTAAACTCAAAATTTTTATTTTCCAACTGCATTATTTCACATAGTTGTAGGATATAGACCAAATATCAAATTCCGAGCCTAGGCTCATATGATCCTGAAATCGCCACCGTTCGTTAGCACATTGATCAATGCCCTGCGGTGTATTCCAGTTTGTATTTAGGTTGTATCATCTAACGAAATAGTATTCCCCCCGCTTTATATTATAAAGAAGGGACAACGATCATAAGATAACTGCCCGGGGCGAACGGCACATCAAGCCCAAAAGTAAAAAGAAAAAGACAAAAAATGCCAACAAGGCAGCTCGACAAGAACAGATGGCCCGCCACCGCTAAACTCTCCATCTACGTTCCACCACTTGCCATGGCACTGCGTATCAAACAACACCTCCAAAAAGGAATACGACGCCAACGACGCTGCTGCCCGGAAAAGTTCTAGGGTTTTCCCCGGCACGCAGAAGGGGAGCGGGGGATGGGTAGCACCGACGCCCTTCAGAAGTAATGGCGGCACCCACCGGCGTCACGGTGTCAAAGCCGGAAAAGCCGGCAAGGATTTCTCCCACACCCCATGCCCCAGCACCCACTAGAACGGAGCCAGCCCACCATCTTGCCACCCGCAAGCACGCGCCACGACGGTCTTGGACCCATCCACGCCGTCTGGCTGCGAACACCACCACGAGGTCAAGAGAGCAGAGGCAAGATGTGCCTAGATGGCACGGACAGAAGCACCGGAGCCGAACGGGAGGGAACCGCCTCCACCGTCGTTGAGCCGGAGGCCTCTGCCTCCTGCACCAACGCGGATTGCCGACCTGATGTCGCAGCCGAGACAAACCGAGCCACCCGGGCCTAACCGGGACCATATCGGGACCGCAAAGCTCTGGCCACCGCGCTGTTGCACGCCGGCAGCCGAGCCGCCACCCGCCACCAGCCCGACGCACCGCCACGGCCTCCCGAGAGCCGCGCCGACGCCACGCCTGTCGCCGGCCCATCCCGGCCCAGATGGGGCCCGAAGGGCCCAGATCTGTGCTGGGCGGGCGCCGCCAGTCCGCGCCGCCGCGCTCCCCTGCCGCCAACGACGCCGCCGCCGCACAGAGCCCGCCCCCGCCCGCGTCAGGAACCCCCGCCGCCGCGCAGGACCGCCGCCGCCTGAAAGCACCGCCCGGAGTTGCTCCGTCCCGGGCCGGAGGAACCCCGGAAGGGGAAGGGCCGGGGGCCGTAGCCGCCAGCATCGCCCGGGCCAGGCCCGCGGCGGCCACCATCGACGGCGGCGGGGAGGTGGAGGAGAAAGAAAGGGGGAGCGCTCACGGGGAAGGGGGGGGGGGGGGCGTGGCCGGTCGCCCGCGGGGGCGACGCGGTCGCTGTTTGGGGAGGTTTGTCTTTCTTCTCAAAGTCCAGATCACTGATATTAGCTCTTAGGTTGTATCATTTCGGATCAGCGTGCGTGCGCTGGCGCATTTCTTGCAATGGCAGACGTTAATACACAGAATAGTGGCAGTGGCACGGCTCAGTCATTTTTCTGTACAAGGCTGAGGCGTCCCGAGGTCGCGAGGTAGTGAACCCTCCCAGCTCGTTCTTATCATCTATCGTTTTGCTCGTTCCCGACACCGAACCCTACACAATCTCATCCCCACACCCAGATTTCACTGTCTATGCGCAAACTAGCTTGAACATACATAAGTGCGAACTAGCTATATACATATAGATTTCACTGTCCATGTGTAAACTAGCCTGAATATACATCAGTGCTAGCTTTGTATCAGTTTTCACATTCACATTTCAGTCTTGAACAATGTTAAAACTACATACAGATTTGCAACAACGAGCAAATCTTCAGTTCATTTGATACAATGTTAGATTTAGTTCATCAAATGTAGCAAAAGGCAGTTTATCAAATGGTTTGTTGCATGTCAGGCGTCCATAGAGTGCTTTGGTTCAGGACCTGGCTGGACAAGCACTACCACTAGTGTTGTTTCCAGTAGAGGTGGTGATAGCGTGCATGATACTCGACGAGGGTGGCGATGGTGATGACGATGATGATGTACATTTTGTGGTAGTTAGACCGTGAACACTGATGTTGGCCTGTATATTTTGATGAAGTGGTATATACTAACCCCTCAAGCTGATGGCAAACTTGCGGTGGTAGGATTACACCTTCTTTTGAATCTGGTGGTAGGATGACAGCATAGTAGCTAGGATGAACTTGCTCTGCCTTATAATCATGCATGCCTAAGTTTCATTTGTTTCATGTATATTGCTGCTACATTGCTTGCTGCTTGAATTTTTGCTCTTTTGTCATGCTAGTACAAGTGGTATGTTATGTATAAAGGGAGGGTTCAAGAAATTTACAGTTCACTGGATGCATGCGAAGAAAGAAGTTAATTGTTGCCTAGAGCACTCCTAGACGGGTTTAAAACTAGGCATCAGGCAAGGCTCCTCGCAGTTTGGGTTGTGTTGGATGAAGAACTTCATCTCATCATCCAGTTCGTCCTGATTTGTAGCGTTGTTTTATTGGTGTGATCGATGTGATCATAGGTGTAGTTGATAAGCTCGCCACATAGAATACAAGGTAAGCAGACCTTGCTGCCTGTATGTAAGATCTTCGGTTATTTGCGTTAGCCCTGCTGCCGCTAACTACTGCTACTGCTAGCTAGCTAGTTGTCCATCGGTCCATGGTTCTCCCGCGGCTGTATCGATCCGCTCTGGCGCTGCGTCGCCCCTTCGGGCCGTAGTGCCGTGGCCCGCGGTCCACCGTCGCCTCAAGACCGTCGACTCCAGGCCGTTCCCGTGATTGCACTAACCCTCGGGCTGCCATTGCATCGCCCCATCGGGTCGTAGCGAGCGTTGCATGCGGTCTCTGCCGCCCTAAGGTATTCCAACCTGCGTGCTGCCGCTGCGTCGGCCCTTCGGGCCATAGCATCGCGACACGCGGTCCACTTTGCCATCCACGCGCGTTGACTTCTGTATGGTGTGCGCCGCACCGCCTTCCTAGGAGCAGGAACATCACCGTCCGCGCTAGTCTTCGTCATGCTATCAGGTTCTTCCCTGCCTACTTCGAGCATCGCCGCCACGCTCCTAACCTAGTTGCTGCCGCCGTCGCTCTTCTCCTAGTTCATGGGTCACGGCTGTTGGAAATATGCCCTAGAGGCAATAATAAATTGGTTATTATTATATTTCCTTGTTCATGATAATCGTTTATTATCCATGCTAGAATTGTATTGATAGGAAACTCAGATACATGTGTGGATACATAGACAACACCATGTCCCTAGTAAGCCTCTAGTTGACTAGCTCGTTGATCAATAGATGGTTACGGTTTCCCGACCATGGACATTGGATGTCGTTGATAACGGGATCACATCATTAGGAGAATGATGTGATGGACAAGACCCAATCCTAAGCATAGCATAAAAGATCGTGTAGTTCGTTTGCTAGAGCTTTTCCAATGTCAAGTATCTTTTCCTTAGACCATGAGATCGTGCAACTCCCGGATACCGTAGGAGTGCTTTGGGTGTACCAAACGTCACAACGTAACTGGGTGACTATAAAGGTACACTACGGGTATCTCCGAAAGTGTCTGTTGGGTTGGCACGGATCGAGACTGGGATTTGTCACTCCGTATGACGGAGAGGTATCTCTGGGCCCACTCGGTAATGCATCATCATAATGAGCTCAATGTGACTAAGGAGTTAGCCACGGGATCATGCATTACGGTACGAGTAAAGTGACTTGCCGGTAACGAGATTGAACAAGGTATTGGGATACCGACGATCGAATCTCGGGCAAGTAACGTACCGATTGACAAAGGGAATTGTATACGGGATTGATTGAATCCTCGACATCGTGGTTCATCCGATGAGATCATCGTGGAACATGTGGGAGCCAACATGGGTATCCAGATCCCGCTGTTGGTTATTGACCGGAGAGGCGTCTCGGTCATGTCTGCATGTCTCCCGAACCCGTAGGGTCTACACACTTAAGGTTCGGTGACGCTAGGGTTGTAGAGATATTAGTATGCGGAAACCCGAAAGTTGTTCGGAGTCCCGGATGAGATCCCGGACGTCACGAGGAGTTCCGGAATGGTCCGGAGGTGAAGAATTATATATAGGAAGTCAAGTTTCGGCCACCGGGAAAGTTTCGGGGGTCACCGGTAGTGTACCGGGACCACCGGAAGGGTCCCGGGGGTCCACCGGGTGGGGCCACCTATCCCGGAGGGCCCCATGGGCTGAAGTGGGAAGGGAACCAGCCCCTAGTGGGCTGGGGCGCCCCCCATGGGCCTCCCCCTGCGCCTAGGGTTGGAAACCCTAGGGTGGGGGGCGCCCCACTTGACTTGGGGGGTAAGTTTCCCCCTGGCCGCCGCCCCCCCTTGTAGATGGGATCCAGGCCGGCGCCCCCCCTCCCAGGGGGCCTATATATAGTGGGGGGGAGGGAGGGCAGCAGTATGACAGCCCCTGGCGCCTCCCTCTCCCCCTGCAACACCTCTCCCTCTCGCAGAAGCTTGGCGAAGCCCTGCCGAGACCCCGCTACTTCCACCACCACGCCGTCGTGCTGCTGGATCTCCATCAACCTCTCCTTCCCCCTTGCTGGATCAAGAAGGAGGAGACGTCGCTGCTCCGTACGTGTGTTGAACGCGGAGGTGCCGTCCGTTCGGCACTCGGTCATCGGTGATTTGGATCACGGCGAGTACGACTCCATCAACCCCGTTCATTGGAACGCTTCCGCTCGCGATCTACAAGAGTATGTAGATGCACTCCTTTCCCCTCGTTGCTAGTATACTCCATAGATGGATCTTGGTGATGCGTAGAAAATTTTTAAATTCTGCTACGATCCCCAACAGTGGCATCATGAGCCAGGCCTATGCGTAGTTACTATGCACGAGTAGAACACAAAGCAGTTGTGGGCGTTGATGTTGCCAATTCTTCTTGCTGTTACTAGTCTTATCTTGATTCGGCGGCATCGTGGGATGAAGCGGCCCGGACCGACCTTACACGTACTCTTACGTGAGACAGGTTCCACCGACTGACATGCACTAGTTGCATAAGGTGGCTAGCGGGTGTCTGTCTCTCCCACTTTAGTCGGATCGGATTCGATGAAAAGGGTCCTTATGAAGGGTAAATAGAAATTGGCATATCACGTTGTGGCTTTTGCGTAGGTAAGAAACGTTCTTGCTAGAAACCCATAGCAGCCACGTAAAACATGCAACAACAATTAGAGGACGTCTAACTTGTTTTTGCAGGGTATGCTATGTGATGTGATATGGCCAAAAAGGATGTGATGAATGATATATGTGATGTATGAGATTGATCATGTTCTTGTAATAGGAATCACGACTTGCATGTCGATGAGAATGACAACCGGCAGGAGCCATAGGAGTTGTCTTAATTTATTGTATGACCTGCGTGTCAATGAAAACGCCATGTAATTACTTTACTTTATTGCTAACCGTTAGCCATAGTAGTAGAAGTAATAGTTGGCGAGACAACTTCATGAAGACACAATGATGGAGATCATGATGATGGAGATCATGGTGTCATGCCGGTGACGAAGGTGATCATGCCGCGCCTCAAAGATGGAGATCAAAGGCGCAAGATGATATTGGCCATATCACGTCACTTTATGATTTGCATGTGATGTTTATCATGTTTACATCTTATTTGCTTA
Source organism: Triticum aestivum (assembly GCF_018294505.1). NCBI lineage: Eukaryota > Viridiplantae > Streptophyta > Magnoliopsida > Poales > Poaceae > Triticum > Triticum aestivum. Next base: position 63,886,731 of record NC_057814.1, on the reverse strand, counting down.
GAACGACGGTAGCATAAATAAGATGATCCCTCACTAAAATTTCAAGAGACGTGTTCCCCCTAACTGTGCACCGTTGCGAAGGTTCGTTGTTTCGAAGCACCACGTGATGATCGGGTGTGATAGATTCTAACGTTCGAATACAACGGGTGTTGACGAGCCTAGCATGTACAGACATGGCCTCGGAACACATGCGAAACACTTAGGTTGACTTGACGAGCCTAGCATGTACAGACATGGCCTCGGAACACAAGAGATCGAAAGGTCGAACATGAGTCGTATAGTAGATACGATCAACATGGAGATGTTCACCGATGATGACTAGTCCGTCTCACGTGATGATCGGACACGGCCTAGTTTGACTCGGATCATGTATCACTTAGATGACTAGAGGGATGTCTATCTGAGTGGGAGTTCATTAATCAGATGAACTTAATTATCATGAACATAGTCAGAAGGTCTTTGCAAATTATGTCATAGCTTGCGCTTTAGTTCTACTGGTTAAGATATGTTCCTAGAGAAAATTTAGTTGAAAGTTGGTAGTAGCAATTATGCGGACTGGGTCCGTAAACTGAGGATTGTCCTCATTGCTGCACAGAAGGCTTATGTCCTTAATGCACCGCTCGGTGTGCTGAACCTCAGCGTCGTCTGTAGATGTTGCGAAACATCTGACATACACGTTTTGATGACTACGTGATAGTTCAGTGCGTAATGCTAACGGTTTAGAATTGTGGCACCAAAGACGGTTTTTGAAACGTCGCAGAACATATGAGATGTTCCGAAGACTGAAATTGGGATTTCGGACTAGTGCCCACGTCAAGAGGTATGAGACCTCTGACAAGTTTCTTAAGCCTGCAAACTGAGGGAGAAAAGCTCAATCGTTGAGCATGTGCTCAGATTGTCTGAGTACCACAATCGCTTGAATCGAGTGGGAGTTAATCTTCCAGATGAGATAGTGATGGTTCTCCATAGTCACTGCCACCAAGCTATTAGAGCTTCGTGATGAACTATAACATATCAGGGATAGATATGATGATCCTTGAGCAACTCGCGATGTTTGACACCGCGAAAGTAGAAATCAAGAAGGAGCATCAATTGTTGATGGTTAGTAAAACCACTAGTTTCTAGAAGGGCAAGGGCAAGAAGGGATACTTCATGAAACAGCAAATCATTTGCTGCTCTAGCGAAGAATCCCAAAGTTAAACCCAAACCCGAGACTAAGTGCTCCTGTAATGAGGGGAACGGTCACTGAAGCAGAACTACCCTAGATACTTGGTAGATGAGAAGGCAGGCAAGGTCGACAGAAGTATATTGGATATACATTATATGAATGTGTACTTTACTAGTACTCCTAGCAGCACCAGGGTATTAGATACCGGTTCGGTTGCTAAGTGTTAGTAACTCGAAATAAAAGCTGCGGAATAAACGGAGACTAGCTAAAGGTGAGATGACGATATGTGTTGGAAGTGTTTCCAAGGTTGATGTGATCAAGCATCGCATGCTCCCTCTACCATCGAGATTTGGTGTTTGCGTTGAGCATGATTGGATTATGTTTATCGCAATACGGTTATTCATTTAAGGAGAATAATGGTTACTCTGTTTATTTGAATAATACCTTCAATGGTCTTGCACCTAAAATGAATCTCGATCGTAGTGATACACATGTTCGTGCCAAAAGATATAAAATAGTAATGATAGTTCCACATACTTGTGGCACTGCCATTTGAGTCATATTGGTATAGAACGCATGAAGAAGCTCCATGTAGATGGATCTTTGGACTCACTCGTTTTTGAAAAGATTGAGACATGCGAACCATGTCTATTGGTATATATGCATGAAGAAACTCCATGCAAATGGATCGTTTGTACTCACTTGATTTTGAATCACTTGAGACATGCAAATCATACCACATGGGCAAGATGACTGAAAGGCCTCGTTTTCAGTAAGATGGAACAAGAGAGCAACTTATTGGAAGTAATACATTTTGATGTATGCAGTCCAATGAGTGCTGAGGCATGCAGTGGATATCGTTATGTTCTTACTTCACAGATGATTTGAGTAGATGCTGAGAATATTTACTTGATGAAACACAAGTCTGAATTATTGAAAGGTTCAAGTAATTTCAGAGTGAAGTTGAAGATCGTCGTGACAAGAGGATAAAATGTCTATGATATGATCATAGAGATATCTGAGTTACGAGTTTGGCACACAATTAAGACATTGTGGAAAGTGTTTCACAATTAATACCGCCTGGAACACCACAGTGTGATGGTGTGTCCGAACATCATAACTGCACCCTATTGGATATGGTGCATACCATGATGTCTCTTATCAAATTACAACTATCGTTTATGGGTTAGGCATTAGAGATAACCGCATTCACTTTAAAAGGGGCACCACGCAATTCCGTTGAGACGACACCGTTTAGAGAAACCTAAGTTGTCGTTTCTTAAAAGATTGGGGCTGCGATGCTTATGTGAAAGAGTTTCAAGCTGATAAGCTCGAACCCAAAGCGGATAAATGCATCTTCATAGAAAACCCAAAACAGTTGGGTATACCTCCTATTTCAGATCTGGAAGCAAAAGTAATTGCTTCTAGAAACGAGTCCTTTCTCGAGGAAAAGTTTCTCTCGAAAGAATTGAGTGGGAGGATGGTGGAGACTTGATGAGGTTATTGAACCATAACTTCAACTAGTGTGTAGCAGGGCACAGGAAGTTGTTCCTGTGGCACCTACACCAATTGAAGTGGAAGCTTATGATAGTGATCATGAAACTTCGGATCAAGTCACTACCAAACCTCGTAGGTCGACAAGGATATGTACTACTCCTGAGTGGTACGGTAATCCTGTCTTAGATATCATGTTGTTAGACAACAATGAACCTACGAGCTATGGAGAAGCGATGGTGGGCCCATATTCCGACAAATGGTTAGAAACCATGAAATCCGAGATAGAATCCATGTATCAGAACAAAGCATGGACTTTGGTGAACTTGCCCGATGATCGGCAAGCCATTGAGATAAATGGATCTTTAAGAAGAAGACGGACGTGGACGGTAATGTTACCGTCTATGAAGCTCGACTTGTGGCAAAGAGTATTTTCACAAGTTCAAGGAGTTGACTACGATGAGATTTTCTCATCCGTAGCGATGCTTAAGTCCGTCGGAATCATGTTAGCATTAGCTGCATTTATGAAATCTGGCAGATGGATGTCAAAACAAGTTTCCTTACCAGTTTTCGTAAGGAAAGGTTGTATGTGATACAATCAGAAAGGTTTTGTCGATCCTAAGGATGCTAAAAGGTATGCTAGCTCCAGCGATCCTTCCATGGACTAGAGCAAGCATCTCGGAGTCAGAATATACGCTTTGATGGAGTGATCAAAGTTTTTGGGTTTATACAAAGTTTGTTAGAAACTTGTATTTACAATAAAGTGAGTGGGAGCACTACAACATTTCTGATAAGTATATGTGAATGACATATTGTTGATCCGAAATGATGTAAAATTTCTGGAAAGCATAAAGGGTTGTTTGAAAGGAGTTTTTCAAAGGAAGACCTGGATAAAGCTGCTTACATATTGGGCATCAAGATCTATAGAGATAGATCAAGACGCCTGATGATACTTTCAAAGAACGCACACCTTGACATGATTTTGAAAGAGTTCAAAATAGATCAGCAAAGAAGGAGTTCTTGGCTGTGTTACAAGGTGTGAGTATTGAGTAAGACTCAAGACCTGACCACAGCAGAAGAGAGAGAAAGGACGAAGGTCGTCCCCTATGCTTTAGACGTAGGCTCTACAGTATGCTATGCTGTGTACCGCACATGAAGTGTGCCTTGCCATGAGTTGGTCAAGGGGTACAATAGTGATCCGGGAATGGATCACATGACAGCGGTCGAACTTATCCTTAGTATCTAGTGGACTAAGGAATTTTCTCGATTATGGAGGTGAAAAGGAGTTCGTCGTAAAGGGTTACGTCGATGCGAACTTTGACACTAATCCGGATGACTCTGAGTAGTAAACCGGATTCGTATAGTAGAGCAGTTATTTGAAATGGCTCCAAGTAGCGCGTGGTAGCATCCACAAGATGACATAGATATTCGTAAAGCACACACGGATCTGAAAGGTTCAGACCCGTTGACTAATAACCTCTCTCACAAGCATAACATGATCAAACCAGAACTCATTGAGTGTTAATCACATAGTGATGTGAACTAGATTGTTGACTCTAGTAAACTCTTTGGATGTTGGTCACATGGTGATGTGACCTGTGAGTGTTAATCACATGGTGATGTGAACTAGATTATTGACTCTAGTGCAAGTGGGAGACTGTTGGAAATATGCCCTAGAGGCAATAATAAATTGGTTATTATTATATTTCCTTGTTCATGATAATCGTTTATTATCCATGCTAGAATTGTATTGATAGGAAACTCAGATACATGTGTGGATACATAGACAACACCATGTCCCTAGTAAGCCTCTAGTTGACTAGCTCGTTGATCAATAGATGGTTACGGTTTCCTGACCATGGACATTGGATGTCGTTGATAACGGGATCACATCATTAGGAGAATGATGTGATGGACAAGACCCAATCCTAAGCATAGCATAAAAGATCGTGTAGTTCGTTTGCTAGAGCTTTTCCAATGTCAAGTATCTTTTCCTTAGACCATGAGATCGTGTAACTCCCGGATACCGTAGGAGTGCTTTGGGTGTACCAAACGTCACAACGTAACTGGGTGACTATAAAGGTACACTACGGGTATCTCCGAAAGTGTCTGTTGGGTTGGCACGGATCGAGACTGGGATTTGTCACTCCGTATGACGGAGAGGTATCTCTGGGCCCACTCGGTAATGCATCATCATAATGAGCTCAATGTGACTAAGGAGTTAGCCACGGGATCATGCATTACGGTACGAGTAAAGTGACTTGCCGGTAACGAGATTGAACAAGGTATTGGGATACCAACGATCGAATCTCGGGCAAGTAACGTACCGATTGACAAAGGGAATTGTATACGAGATTGATTGAATCCTCGACATCGTGGTTCATACGATGAGATCATCGTGGAACATGTGGGAGCCAACATGGGTATCCAGATCCCGCTGTTGGTTATTGACCGGAGAGGCGTCTCGGTCATGTCTGCATGTCTCCCGAACCCGTAGGGTCTACACACTTAAGGTTCGGTGACGCTAGGGTTATAGAGATATTAGTATGCGGAAACCCGAAAGTTGTTCGGAGTCCCGGATGATATCCCGGACGTCACGAGGAGTTCCGGAATGGTCCGGAGGTGAAGAATTATATATAGGAAGTCAAGTTTCGGCCACCGGGAAAGTTTCGGGGGTCACCGGTAGTGTACCGGGACCACCGGAAGGGTCCCGGGGGTCCACCGGGTGGGGCCACCTATCCCGGAGGGCCCCATGGGCTGAAGTGGGAAGGGAACCAGCCCTTAGTGGGCTGGGGCGCCCCCCATGGGCCTTCCCCCTGCGCCTAGGGTTGGAAACCCTAGGGTGGGGGCGCCCCACTTGCCT